>NW_027077748.1:0-225642 GCF_963924675.1 Phocoena phocoena | reverse complement strand
CCACCGCCTCATGGAAGCGGCTGCGCGCCCCTGCTTCTGCACGGCAAATCAGGCCCTTACTTCCAGGCATGTGTTCATGCTGGGTGTGCCTGTAGCGACATAGCATGGCAGGATTCTGACTTCCTCCTCGGGCAGAGTGACTCCAAGTGCGAGGGCCTCGAAGTATTCCAAGCGCAGTGTTCTCTCGTGGCAGCTCACCCGAGGACCCTGACGAAGTCTCTCTGTGCACTTCGGGCTCACCAGCAGTGCTGTCCCGAGGCCGCTCGAGGGCGCTGGAAACGTAGCTCTCCTCAAGGAGCGTACAGTGAGTTGCCCATCACTGGGCACGCACAGAGGGCCTCCGAGGGACCCACCAGTGGGCCTCGAGGTTGCTCAGCCGGCCCACAGGGGTCTGGAGGTACTCGGTGAACTTGGGGGGAAAACGAGGCCTACCCGAGAGGCCTAGGAGGCCTCAGACCGGTACTTCCTTGAAAAGGAAGCACACAAGCGACTAAGAACGCGTGGAAAGCAGCTGCACGCCTCCCGCTCTGCACGGCTACCACGGGCCTAACCTGGAGGCAAGTTTTCACGTTGAGATTCCCTTTAGCTCTAGAGCTTGTCGGGCCGACCACCACCGCGGCCATGCAAGCCCCTGGTTTAGACGGAGCACACTCGCTTTCTCCCCAGAAGCATTCCTACGGGGTTTACAGGCCTCTCAAGAGCCGGGAACGGCAGGCAGCGTTCCGCGCAGCGTGAACGCTGCCTGCAGAAGGGGAAGGCAAGGCTAGCTCCCGCGGGTCACCTTTTCCACGGGCACACTCAGCCTACAGCCCTGGGGTTTCTCACAAGTCCGAAGAGGCACGGGTTGCCCTGGCTTTCCTTCCCTGACTCAACTGCTCGAAGTAGGGTGTTGTGAATCATGCGAACTGCCTCAACCAAGGAACGCCGTAGGCTGCTCCTCTGGGCCTGTGGCTCTTCAAGAGCCTGCAGTGCCACAGGAAGTACAGGACCTCCCCTAGAGTAAGAAGGCAGGCCGACGTCCTCTAGGAGGCACGGTGACTTCAGGCAGGACGTCGCAGCCGGAATGCCAAGACGAGGGTTCCTCCGAGGGCAGCTCAGACTAGGGCAGCGCGTAGGACTTCCAGGCCGTGTGGGACGTGCCAGAACGGCCTTCGTGAACGTGTGCGCGGGCTGAGGGAACTGAGCTGCTCCGAAAGGGAGGGCCGTGCGTTTCCCTACACCCGGCATGCACAGAGGGGGCTCTAACGGGCTACGGCTCTGGGCGTTGCTTAGCAGGCCCAGGTGCGCCTGGGGGTACTCAAGGGGTCCTGCCGGGAACAGGGCGCCCAGGCTAGCCTCCTAGGTGTCCAGAGAGCTGTGCTGCCCTTCAAGGAAGGCAGAGCAGAGGCCACCGCCTCATGGAAGCGGCTGCGCGCCCCTGCTTCTGCACGGCAAATCAGGCCCTTACTTCCAGGCATGTGTTCATGCTGGGTGTGCCTGTAGCGACATAGCATGGCAGGATTCTGACTTCCTCCTCGGGCAGAGTGACTCCAAGTGCGAGGGCCTCGAAGTATTCCAAGCGCAGTGTTCTCTCGTGGCAGCTCACCCGAGGACCCTGACGAAGTCTCTCTGTGCACTTCGGGCTCACCAGCAGTGCTGTCCCGAGGCCGCTCGAGGGCGCTGGAAACGTAGCTCTCCTCAAGGAGCGTACAGTGAGTTGCCCATCACTGGGCACGCACAGAGGGCCTCCGAGGGACCCACCAGTGGGCCTCGAGGTTGCTCAGCCGGCCCACAGGGGTCTGGAGGTACTCGGTGAACTTGGGGGGAAAACGAGGCCTACCCGAGAGGCCTAGGAGGCCTCAGACCGGTACTTCCTTGAAAAGGAAGCACACAAGCGACTAAGAACGCGTGGAAAGCAGCTGCACGCCTCCCGCTCTGCACGGCTACCACGGGCCTAACCTGGAGGCAAGTTTTCACGTTGAGATTCCCTTTAGCTCTAGAGCTTGTCGGGCCGACCACCACCGCGGCCATGCAAGCCCCTGGTTTAGACGGAGCACACTCGCTTTCTCCCCAGAAGCATTCCTACGGGGTTTACAGGCCTCTCAAGAGCCGGGAACGGCAGGCAGCGTTCCGCGCAGCGTGAACGCTGCCTGCAGAAGGGGAAGGCAAGGCTAGCTCCCGCGGGTCACCTTTTCCACGGGCACACTCAGCCTACAGCCCTGGGGTTTCTCACAAGTCCGAAGAGGCACGGGTTGCCCTGGCTTTCCTTCCCTGACTCAACTGCTCGAAGTAGGGTGTTGTGAATCATGCGAACTGCCTCAACCAAGGAACGCCGTAGGCTGCTCCTCTGGGCCTGTGGCTCTTCAAGAGCCTGCAGTGCCACAGGAAGTACAGGACCTCCCCTAGAGTAAGAAGGCAGGCCGACGTCCTCTAGGAGGCACGGTGACTTCAGGCAGGACGTCGCAGCCGGAATGCCAAGACGAGGGTTCCTCCGAGGGCAGCTCAGACTAGGGCAGCGCGTAGGACTTCCAGGCCGTGTGGGACGTGCCAGAACGGCCTTCGTGAACGTGTGCGCGGGCTGAGGGAACTGAGCTGCTCCGAAAGGGAGGGCCGTGCGTTTCCCTACACCCGGCATGCACAGAGGGGGCTCTAACGGGCTACGGCTCTGGGCGTTGCTTAGCAGGCCCAGGTGCGCCTGGGGGTACTCAAGGGGTCCTGCCGGGAACAGGGCGCCCAGGCTAGCCTCCTAGGTGTCCAGAGAGCTGTGCTGCCCTTCAAGGAAGGCAGAGCAGAGGCCACCGCCTCATGGAAGCGGCTGCGCGCCCCTGCTTCTGCACGGCAAATCAGGCCCTTACTTCCAGGCATGTGTTCATGCTGGGTGTGCCTGTAGCGACATAGCATGGCAGGATTCTGACTTCCTCCTCGGGCAGAGTGACTCCAAGTGCGAGGGCCTCGAAGTATTCCAAGCGCAGTGTTCTCTCGTGGCAGCTCACCCGAGGACCCTGACGAAGTCTCTCTGTGCACTTCGGGCTCACCAGCAGTGCTGTCCCGAGGCCGCTCGAGGGCGCTGGAAACGTAGCTCTCCTCAAGGAGCGTACAGTGAGTTGCCCATCACTGGGCACGCACAGAGGGCCTCCGAGGGACCCACCAGTGGGCCTCGAGGTTGCTCAGCCGGCCCACAGGGGTCTGGAGGTACTCGGTGAACTTGGGGGGAAAACGAGGCCTACCCGAGAGGCCTAGGAGGCCTCAGACCGGTACTTCCTTGAAAAGGAAGCACACAAGCGACTAAGAACGCGTGGAAAGCAGCTGCACGCCTCCCGCTCTGCACGGCTACCACGGGCCTAACCTGGAGGCAAGTTTTCACGTTGAGATTCCCTTTAGCTCTAGAGCTTGTCGGGCCGACCACCACCGCGGCCATGCAAGCCCCTGGTTTAGACGGAGCACACTCGCTTTCTCCCCAGAAGCATTCCTACGCGGTTTACAGGCCTCTCAAGAGCCGGGAACGGCAGGCAGCGTTCCGCGCAGCGTGAACGCTGCCTGCAGAAGGGGAAGGCAAGGCTAGCTCCCGCGGGTCACCTTTTCCACGGGCACACTCAGCCTACAGCCCTGGGGTTTCTCACAAGTCCGAAGAGGCACGGGTTGCCCTGGCTTTCCTTCCCTGACTCAACTGCTCGAAGTAGGGTGTTGTGAATCATGCGAACTGCCTCAACCAAGGAACGCCGTAGGCTGCTCCTCTGGGCCTGTGGCTCTTCAAGAGCCTGCAGTGCCACAGGAAGTACAGGACCTCCCCTAGAGTAAGAAGGCAGGCCGACGTCCTCTAGGAGGCACGGTGACTTCAGGCAGGACGTCGCAGCCGGAATGCCAAGACGAGGGTTCCTCCGAGGGCAGCTCAGACTAGGGCAGCGCGTAGGACTTCCAGGCCGTGTGGGACGTGCCAGAACGGCCTTCGTGAACGTGTGCGCGGGCTGAGGGAACTGAGCTGCTCCGAAAGGGAGGGCCGGGCGTTTCCCTACACCCGGCATGCACAGAGGGGGCTCTAACGGGCTACGGCTCTGGGCGTTGCTTAGCAGGCCCAGGTGCGCCTGGGGGTACTCAAGGGGTCCTGCCGGGAACAGGGCGCCCAGGCTAGCCTCCTAGGTGTCCAGAGAGCTGTGCTGCCCTTCAAGGAAGGCAGAGCAGAGGCCACCGCCTCATGGAAGCGGCTGCGCGCCCCTGCTTCTGCACGGCAAATCAGGCCCTTACTTCCAGGCATGTGTTCATGCTGGGTGTGCCTGTAGCGACATAGCATGGCAGGATTCTGACTTCCTCCTCGGGCAGAGTGACTCCAAGTGCGAGGGCCTCGAAGTATTCCAAGCGCAGTGTTCTCTCGTGGCAGCTCACCCGAGGACCCTGACGAAGTCTCTCTGTGCACTTCGGGCTCACCAGCAGTGCTGTCCCGAGGCCGCTCGAGGGCGCTGGAAACGTAGCTCTCCTCAAGGAGCGTACAGTGAGTTGCCCATCACTGGGCACGCACAGAGGGCCTCCGAGGGACCCACCAGTGGGCCTCGAGGTTGCTCAGCCGGCCCACAGGGGTCTGGAGGTACTCGGTGAACTTGGGGGGAAAACGAGGCCTACCCGAGAGGCCTAGGAGGCCTCAGACCGGTACTTCCTTGAAAAGGAAGCACACAAGCGACTAAGAACGCGTGGAAAGCAGCTGCACGCCTCCCGCTCTGCACGGCTACCACGGGCCTAACCTGGAGGCAAGTTTTCACGTTGAGATTCCCTTTAGCTCTAGAGCTTGTCGGGCCGACCACCACCGCGGCCATGCAAGCCCCTGGTTTAGACGGAGCACACTCGCTTTCTCCCCAGAAGCATTCCTACGCGGTTTACAGGCCTCTCAAGAGCCGGGAACGGCAGGCAGCGTTCCGCGCAGCGTGAACGCTGCCTGCAGAAGGGGAAGGCAAGGCTAGCTCCCGCGGGTCACCTTTTCCACGGGCACACTCAGCCTACAGCCCTGGGGTTTCTCACAAGTCCGAAGAGGCACGGGTTGCCCTGGCTTTCCTTCCCTGACTCAACTGCTCGAAGTAGGGTGTTGTGAATCATGCGAACTGCCTCAACCAAGGAACGCCGTAGGCTGCTCCTCTGGGCCTGTGGCTCTTCAAGAGCCTGCAGTGCCACAGGAAGTACAGGACCTCCCCTAGAGTAAGAAGGCAGGCCGACGTCCTCTAGGAGGCACGGTGACTTCAGGCAGGACGTCGCAGCCGGAATGCCAAGACGAGGGTTCCTCCGAGGGCAGCTCAGACTAGGGCAGCGCGTAGGACTTCCAGGCCGTGTGGGACGTGCCAGAACGGCCTTCGTGAACGTGTGCGCGGGCTGAGGGAACTGAGCTGCTCCGAAAGGGAGGGCCGTGCGTTTCCCTACACCCGGCATGCACAGAGGGGGCTCTAACGGGCTACGGCTCTGGGCGTTGCTTAGCAGGCCCAGGTGCGCCTGGGGGTACTCAGGGGGTCCTGCCGGGAACAGGGCGCCCAGGCTAGCCTCCTAGGTGTCCAGAGAGCTGTGCTGCCCTTCAAGGAAGGCAGAGCAGAGGCCACCGCCTCATGGAAGCGGCTGCGCGCCCCTGCTTCTGCACGGCAAATCAGGCCCTTACTTCCAGGCATGTGTTCATGCTGGGTGTGCCTGTAGCGACATAGCATGGCAGGATTCTGACTTCCTCCTCGGGCAGAGTGACTCCAAGTGCGAGGGCCTCGAAGTATTCCAAGCGCAGTGTTCTCTCGTGGCAGCTCACCCGAGGACCCTGACGAAGTCTCTCTGTGCACTTCGGGCTCACCAGCAGTGCTGTCCCGAGGCCGCTCGAGGGCGCTGGAAACGTAGCTCTCCTCAAGGAGCGTACAGTGAGTTGCCCATCACTGGGCACGCACAGAGGGCCTCCGAGGGACCCACCAGTGGGCCTCGAGGTTGCTCAGCCGGCCCACAGGGGTCTGGAGGTACTCGGTGAACTTGGGGGGAAAACGAGGCCTACCCGAGAGGCCTAGGAGGCCTCAGACCGGTACTTCCTTGAAAAGGAAGCACACAAGCGACTAAGAACGCGTGGAAAGCAGCTGCACGCCTCCCGCTCTGCACGGCTACCACGGGCCTAACCTGGAGGCAAGTTTTCACGTTGAGATTCCCTTTAGCTCTAGAGCTTGTCGGGCCGACCACCACCGCGGCCATGCAAGCCCCTGGTTTAGACGGAGCACACTCGCTTTCTCCCCAGAAGCATTCCTACGGGGTTTACAGGCCTCTCAAGAGCCGGGAACGGCAGGCAGCGTTCCGCGCAGCGTGAACGCTGCCTGCAGAAGGGGAAGGCAAGGCTAGCTCCCGCGGGTCACCTTTTCCACGGGCACACTCAGCCTACAGCCCTGGGGTTTCTCACAAGTCCGAAGAGGCACGGGTTGCCCTGGCTTTCCTTCCCTGACTCAACTGCTCGAAGTAGGGTGTTGTGAATCATGCGAACTGCCTCAACCAAGGAACGCCGTAGGCTGCTCCTCTGGGCCTGTGGCTCTTCAAGAGCCTGCAGTGCCACAGGAAGTACAGGACCTCCCCTAGAGTAAGAAGGCAGGCCGACGTCCTCTAGGAGGCACGGTGACTTCAGGCAGGACGTCGCAGCCGGAATGCCAAGACGAGGGTTCCTCCGAGGGCAGCTCAGACTAGGGCAGCGCGTAGGACTTCCAGGCCGTGTGGGACGTGCCAGAACGGCCTTCGTGAACGTGTGCGCGGGCTGAGGGAACTGAGCTGCTCCGAAAGGGAGGGCCGTGCGTTTCCCTACACCCGGCATGCACAGAGGGGGCTCTAACGGGCTACGGCTCTGGGCGTTGCTTAGCAGGCCCAGGTGCGCCTGGGGGTACTCAAGGGGTCCTGCCGGGAACAGGGCGCCCAGGCTAGCCTCCTAGGTGTCCAGAGAGCTGTGCTGCCCTTCAAGGAAGGCAGAGCAGAGGCCACCGCCTCATGGAAGCGGCTGCGCGCCCCTGCTTCTGCACGGCAAATCAGGCCCTTACTTCCAGGCATGTGTTCATGCTGGGTGTGCCTGTAGCGACATAGCATGGCAGGATTCTGACTTCCTCCTCGGGCAGAGTGACTCCAAGTGCGAGGGCCTCGAAGTATTCCAAGCGCAGTGTTCTCTCGTGGCAGCTCACCCGAGGACCCTGACGAAGTCTCTCTGTGCACTTCGGGCTCACCAGCAGTGCTGTCCCGAGGCCGCTCGAGGGCGCTGGAAACGTAGCTCTCCTCAAGGAGCGTACAGTGAGTTGCCCATCACTGGGCACGCACAGAGGGCCTCCGAGGGACCCACCAGTGGGCCTCGAGGTTGCTCAGCCGGCCCACAGGGGTCTGGAGGTACTCGGTGAACTTGGGGGGAAAACGAGGCCTACCCGAGAGGCCTAGGAGGCCTCAGACCGGTACTTCCTTGAAAAGGAAGCACACAAGCGACTAAGAACGCGTGGAAAGCAGCTGCACGCCTCCCGCTCTGCACGGCTACCACGGGCCTAACCTGGAGGCAAGTTTTCACGTTGAGATTCCCTTTAGCTCTAGAGCTTGTCGGGCCGACCACCACCGCGGCCATGCAAGCCCCTGGTTTAGACGGAGCACACTCGCTTTCTCCCCAGAAGCATTCCTACGCGGTTTACAGGCCTCTCAAGAGCCGGGAACGGCAGGCAGCGTTCCGCGCAGCGTGAACGCTGCCTGCAGAAGGGGAAGGCAAGGCTAGCTCCCGCGGGTCACCTTTTCCACGGGCACACTCAGCCTACAGCCCTGGGGTTTCTCACAAGTCCGAAGAGGCACGGGTTGCCCTGGCTTTCCTTCCCTGACTCAACTGCTCGAAGTAGGGTGTTGTGAATCATGCGAACTGCCTCAACCAAGGAACGCCGTAGGCTGCTCCTCTGGGCCTGTGGCTCTTCAAGAGCCTGCAGTGCCACAGGAAGTACAGGACCTCCCCTAGAGTAAGAAGGCAGGCCGACGTCCTCTAGGAGGCACGGTGACTTCAGGCAGGACGTCGCAGCCGGAATGCCAAGACGAGGGTTCCTCCGAGGGCAGCTCAGACTAGGGCAGCGCGTAGGACTTCCAGGCCGTGTGGGACGTGCCAGAACGGCCTTCGTGAACGTGTGCGCGGGCTGAGGGAACTGAGCTGCTCCGAAAGGGAGGGCCGGGCGTTTCCCTACACCCGGCATGCACAGAGGGGGCTCTAACGGGCTACGGCTCTGGGCGTTGCTTAGCAGGCCCAGGTGCGCCTGGGGGTACTCAAGGGGTCCTGCCGGGAACAGGGCGCCCAGGCTAGCCTCCTAGGTGTCCAGAGAGCTGTGCTGCCCTTCAAGGAAGGCAGAGCAGAGGCCACCGCCTCATGGAAGCGGCTGCGCGCCCCTGCTTCTGCACGGCAAATCAGGCCCTTACTTCCAGGCATGTGTTCATGCTGGGTGTGCCTGTAGCGACATAGCATGGCAGGATTCTGACTTCCTCCTCGGGCAGAGTGACTCCAAGTGCGAGGGCCTCGAAGTATTCCAAGCGCAGTGTTCTCTCGTGGCAGCTCACCCGAGGACCCTGACGAAGTCTCTCTGTGCACTTCGGGCTCACCAGCAGTGCTGTCCCGAGGCCGCTCGAGGGCGCTGGAAACGTAGCTCTCCTCAAGGAGCGTACAGTGAGTTGCCCATCACTGGGCACGCACAGAGGGCCTCCGAGGGACCCACCAGTGGGCCTCGAGGTTGCTCAGCCGGCCCACAGGGGTCTGGAGGTACTCGGTGAACTTGGGGGGAAAACGAGGCCTACCCGAGAGGCCTAGGAGGCCTCAGACCGGTACTTCCTTGAAAAGGAAGCACACAAGCGACTAAGAACGCGTGGAAAGCAGCTGCACGCCTCCCGCTCTGCACGGCTACCACGGGCCTAACCTGGAGGCAAGTTTTCACGTTGAGATTCCCTTTAGCTCTAGAGCTTGTCGGGCCGACCACCACCGCGGCCATGCAAGCCCCTGGTTTAGACGGAGCACACTCGCTTTCTCCCCAGAAGCATTCCTACGCGGTTTACAGGCCTCTCAAGAGCCGGGAACGGCAGGCAGCGTTCCGCGCAGCGTGAACGCTGCCTGCAGAAGGGGAAGGCAAGGCTAGCTCCCGCGGGTCACCTTTTCCACGGGCACACTCAGCCTACAGCCCTGGGGTTTCTCACAAGTCCGAAGAGGCACGGGTTGCCCTGGCTTTCCTTCCCTGACTCAACTGCTCGAAGTAGGGTGTTGTGAATCATGCGAACTGCCTCAACCAAGGAACGCCGTAGGCTGCTCCTCTGGGCCTGTGGCTCTTCAAGAGCCTGCAGTGCCACAGGAAGTACAGGACCTCCCCTAGAGTAAGAAGGCAGGCCGACGTCCTCTAGGAGGCACGGTGACTTCAGGCAGGACGTCGCAGCCGGAATGCCAAGACGAGGGTTCCTCCGAGGGCAGCTCAGACTAGGGCAGCGCGTAGGACTTCCAGGCCGTGTGGGACGTGCCAGAACGGCCTTCGTGAACGTGTGCGCGGGCTGAGGGAACTGAGCTGCTCCGAAAGGGAGGGCCGTGCGTTTCCCTACACCCGGCATGCACAGAGGGGGCTCTAACGGGCTACGGCTCTGGGCGTTGCTTAGCAGGCCCAGGTGCGCCTGGGGGTACTCAGGGGGTCCTGCCGGGAACAGGGCGCCCAGGCTAGCCTCCTAGGTGTCCAGAGAGCTGTGCTGCCCTTCAAGGAAGGCAGAGCAGAGGCCACCGCCTCATGGAAGCGGCTGCGCGCCCCTGCTTCTGCACGGCAAATCAGGCCCTTACTTCCAGGCATGTGTTCATGCTGGGTGTGCCTGTAGCGACATAGCATGGCAGGATTCTGACTTCCTCCTCGGGCAGAGTGACTCCAAGTGCGAGGGCCTCGAAGTATTCCAAGCGCAGTGTTCTCTCGTGGCAGCTCACCCGAGGACCCTGACGAAGTCTCTCTGTGCACTTCGGGCTCACCAGCAGTGCTGTCCCGAGGCCGCTCGAGGGCGCTGGAAACGTAGCTCTCCTCAAGGAGCGTACAGTGAGTTGCCCATCACTGGGCACGCACAGAGGGCCTCCGAGGGACCCACCAGTGGGCCTCGAGGTTGCTCAGCCGGCCCACAGGGGTCTGGAGGTACTCGGTGAACTTGGGGGGAAAACGAGGCCTACCCGAGAGGCCTAGGAGGCCTCAGACCGGTACTTCCTTGAAAAGGAAGCACACAAGCGACTAAGAACGCGTGGAAAGCAGCTGCACGCCTCCCGCTCTGCACGGCTACCACGGGCCTAACCTGGAGGCAAGTTTTCACGTTGAGATTCCCTTTAGCTCTAGAGCTTGTCGGGCCGACCACCACCGCGGCCATGCAAGCCCCTGGTTTAGACGGAGCACACTCGCTTTCTCCCCAGAAGCATTCCTACGGGGTTTACAGGCCTCTCAAGAGCCGGGAACGGCAGGCAGCGTTCCGCGCAGCGTGAACGCTGCCTGCAGAAGGGGAAGGCAAGGCTAGCTCCCGCGGGTCACCTTTTCCACGGGCACACTCAGCCTACAGCCCTGGGGTTTCTCACAAGTCCGAAGAGGCACGGGTTGCCCTGGCTTTCCTTCCCTGACTCAACTGCTCGAAGTAGGGTGTTGTGAATCATGCGAACTGCCTCAACCAAGGAACGCCGTAGGCTGCTCCTCTGGGCCTGTGGCTCTTCAAGAGCCTGCAGTGCCACAGGAAGTACAGGACCTCCCCTAGAGTAAGAAGGCAGGCCGACGTCCTCTAGGAGGCACGGTGACTTCAGGCAGGACGTCGCAGCCGGAATGCCAAGACGAGGGTTCCTCCGAGGGCAGCTCAGACTAGGGCAGCGCGTAGGACTTCCAGGCCGTGTGGGACGTGCCAGAACGGCCTTCGTGAACGTGTGCGCGGGCTGAGGGAACTGAGCTGCTCCGAAAGGGAGGGCCGTGCGTTTCCCTACACCCGGCATGCACAGAGGGGGCTCTAACGGGCTACGGCTCTGGGCGTTGCTTAGCAGGCCCAGGTGCGCCTGGGGGTACTCAAGGGGTCCTGCCGGGAACAGGGCGCCCAGGCTAGCCTCCTAGGTGTCCAGAGAGCTGTGCTGCCCTTCAAGGAAGGCAGAGCAGAGGCCACCGCCTCATGGAAGCGGCTGCGCGCCCCTGCTTCTGCACGGCAAATCAGGCCCTTACTTCCAGGCATGTGTTCATGCTGGGTGTGCCTGTAGCGACATAGCATGGCAGGATTCTGACTTCCTCCTCGGGCAGAGTGACTCCAAGTGCGAGGGCCTCGAAGTATTCCAAGCGCAGTGTTCTCTCGTGGCAGCTCACCCGAGGACCCTGACGAAGTCTCTCTGTGCACTTCGGGCTCACCAGCAGTGCTGTCCCGAGGCCGCTCGAGGGCGCTGGAAACGTAGCTCTCCTCAAGGAGCGTACAGTGAGTTGCCCATCACTGGGCACGCACAGAGGGCCTCCGAGGGACCCACCAGTGGGCCTCGAGGTTGCTCAGCCGGCCCACAGGGGTCTGGAGGTACTCGGTGAACTTGGGGGGAAAACGAGGCCTACCCGAGAGGCCTAGGAGGCCTCAGACCGGTACTTCCTTGAAAAGGAAGCACACAAGCGACTAAGAACGCGTGGAAAGCAGCTGCACGCCTCCCGCTCTGCACGGCTACCACGGGCCTAACCTGGAGGCAAGTTTTCACGTTGAGATTCCCTTTAGCTCTAGAGCTTGTCGGGCCGACCACCACCGCGGCCATGCAAGCCCCTGGTTTAGACGGAGCACACTCGCTTTCTCCCCAGAAGCATTCCTACGGGGTTTACAGGCCTCTCAAGAGCCGGGAACGGCAGGCAGCGTTCCGCGCAGCGTGAACGCTGCCTGCAGAAGGGGAAGGCAAGGCTAGCTCCCGCGGGTCACCTTTTCCACGGGCACACTCAGCCTACAGCCCTGGGGTTTCTCACAAGTCCGAAGAGGCACGGGTTGCCCTGGCTTTCCTTCCCTGACTCAACTGCTCGAAGTAGGGTGTTGTGAATCATGCGAACTGCCTCAACCAAGGAACGCCGTAGGCTGCTCCTCTGGGCCTGTGGCTCTTCAAGAGCCTGCAGTGCCACAGGAAGTACAGGACCTCCCCTAGAGTAAGAAGGCAGGCCGACGTCCTCTAGGAGGCACGGTGACTTCAGGCAGGACGTCGCAGCCGGAATGCCAAGACGAGGGTTCCTCCGAGGGCAGCTCAGACTAGGGCAGCGCGTAGGACTTCCAGGCCGTGTGGGACGTGCCAGAACGGCCTTCGTGAACGTGTGCGCGGGCTGAGGGAACTGAGCTGCTCCGAAAGGGAGGGCCGTGCGTTTCCCTACACCCGGCATGCACAGAGGGGGCTCTAACGGGCTACGGCTCTGGGCGTTGCTTAGCAGGCCCAGGTGCGCCTGGGGGTACTCAAGGGGTCCTGCCGGGAACAGGGCGCCCAGGCTAGCCTCCTAGGTGTCCAGAGAGCTGTGCTGCCCTTCAAGGAAGGCAGAGCAGAGGCCACCGCCTCATGGAAGCGGCTGCGCGCCCCTGCTTCTGCACGGCAAATCAGGCCCTTACTTCCAGGCATGTGTTCATGCTGGGTGTGCCTGTAGCGACATAGCATGGCAGGATTCTGACTTCCTCCTCGGGCAGAGTGACTCCAAGTGCGAGGGCCTCGAAGTATTCCAAGCGCAGTGTTCTCTCGTGGCAGCTCACCCGAGGACCCTGACAAAGTCTCTCTGTGCACTTCGGGCTCACCAGCAGTGCTGTCCCGAGGCCGCTCGAGGGCGCTGGAAACGTAGCTCTCCTCAAGGAGCGTACAGTGAGTTGCCCATCACTGGGCACGCACAGAGGGCCTCCGAGGGACCCACCAGTGGGCCTCGAGGTTGCTCAGCCGGCCCACAGGGGTCTGGAGGTACTCGGTGAACTTGGGGGGAAAACGAGGCCTACCCGAGAGGCCTAGGAGGCCTCAGACCGGTACTTCCTTGAAAAGGAAGCACACAAGCGACTAAGAACGCGTGGAAAGCAGCTGCACGCCTCCCGCTCTGCACGGCTACCACGGGCCTAACCTGGAGGCAAGTTTTCACGTTGAGATTCCCTTTAGCTCTAGAGCTTGTCGGGCCGACCACCACCGCGGCCATGCAAGCCCCTGGTTTAGACGGAGCACACTCGCTTTCTCCCCAGAAGCATTCCTACGCGGTTTACAGGCCTCTCAAGAGCCGGGAACGGCAGGCAGCGTTCCGCGCAGCGTGAACGCTGCCTGCAGAAGGGGAAGGCAAGGCTAGCTCCCGCGGGTCACCTTTTCCACGGGCACACTCAGCCTACAGCCCTGGGGTTTCTCACAAGTCCGAAGAGGCACGGGTTGCCCTGGCTTTCCTTCCCTGACTCAACTGCTCGAAGTAGGGTGTTGTGAATCATGCGAACTGCCTCAACCAAGGAACGCCGTAGGCTGCTCCTCTGGGCCTGTGGCTCTTCAAGAGCCTGCAGTGCCACAGGAAGTACAGGACCTCCCCTAGAGTAAGAAGGCAGGCCGACGTCCTCTAGGAGGCACGGTGACTTCAGGCAGGACGTCGCAGCCGGAATGCCAAGACGAGGGTTCCTCCGAGGGCAGCTCAGACTAGGGCAGCGCGTAGGACTTCCAGGCCGTGTGGGACGTGCCAGAACGGCCTTCGTGAACGTGTGCGCGGGCTGAGGGAACTGAGCTGCTCCGAAAGGGAGGGCCGGGCGTTTCCCTACACCCGGCATGCACAGAGGGGGCTCTAACGGGCTACGGCTCTGGGCGTTGCTTAGCAGGCCCAGGTGCGCCTGGGGGTACTCAAGGGGTCCTGCCGGGAACAGGGCGCCCAGGCTAGCCTCCTAGGTGTCCAGAGAGCTGTGCTGCCCTTCAAGGAAGGCAGAGCAGAGGCCACCGCCTCATGGAAGCGGCTGCGCGCCCCTGCTTCTGCACGGCAAATCAGGCCCTTACTTCCAGGCATGTGTTCATGCTGGGTGTGCCTGTAGCGACATAGCATGGCAGGATTCTGACTTCCTCCTCGGGCAGAGTGACTCCAAGTGCGAGGGCCTCGAAGTATTCCAAGCGCAGTGTTCTCTCGTGGCAGCTCACCCGAGGACCCTGACGAAGTCTCTCTGTGCACTTCGGGCTCACCAGCAGTGCTGTCCCGAGGCCGCTCGAGGGCGCTGGAAACGTAGCTCTCCTCAAGGAGCGTACAGTGAGTTGCCCATCACTGGGCACGCACAGAGGGCCTCCGAGGGACCCACCAGTGGGCCTCGAGGTTGCTCAGCCGGCCCACAGGGGTCTGGAGGTACTCGGTGAACTTGGGGGGAAAACGAGGCCTACCCGAGAGGCCTAGGAGGCCTCAGACCGGTACTTCCTTGAAAAGGAAGCACACAAGCGACTAAGAACGCGTGGAAAGCAGCTGCACGCCTCCCGCTCTGCACGGCTACCACGGGCCTAACCTGGAGGCAAGTTTTCACGTTGAGATTCCCTTTAGCTCTAGAGCTTGTCGGGCCGACCACCACCGCGGCCATGCAAGCCCCTGGTTTAGACGGAGCACACTCGCTTTCTCCCCAGAAGCATTCCTACGCGGTTTACAGGCCTCTCAAGAGCCGGGAACGGCAGGCAGCGTTCCGCGCAGCGTGAACGCTGCCTGCAGAAGGGGAAGGCAAGGCTAGCTCCCGCGGGTCACCTTTTCCACGGGCACACTCAGCCTACAGCCCTGGGGTTTCTCACAAGTCCGAAGAGGCACGGGTTGCCCTGGCTTTCCTTCCCTGACTCAACTGCTCGAAGTAGGGTGTTGTGAATCATGCGAACTGCCTCAACCAAGGAACGCCGTAGGCTGCTCCTCTGGGCCTGTGGCTCTTCAAGAGCCTGCAGTGCCACAGGAAGTACAGGACCTCCCCTAGAGTAAGAAGGCAGGCCGACGTCCTCTAGGAGGCACGGTGACTTCAGGCAGGACGTCGCAGCCGGAATGCCAAGACGAGGGTTCCTCCGAGGGCAGCTCAGACTAGGGCAGCGCGTAGGACTTCCAGGCCGTGTGGGACGTGCCAGAACGGCCTTCGTGAACGTGTGCGCGGGCTGAGGGAACTGAGCTGCTCCGAAAGGGAGGGCCGTGCGTTTCCCTACACCCGGCATGCACAGAGGGGGCTCTAACGGGCTACGGCTCTGGGCGTTGCTTAGCAGGCCCAGGTGCGCCTGGGGGTACTCAGGGGGTCCTGCCGGGAACAGGGCGCCCAGGCTAGCCTCCTAGGTGTCCAGAGAGCTGTGCTGCCCTTCAAGGAAGGCAGAGCAGAGGCCACCGCCTCATGGAAGCGGCTGCGCGCCCCTGCTTCTGCACGGCAAATCAGGCCCTTACTTCCAGGCATGTGTTCATGCTGGGTGTGCCTGTAGCGACATAGCATGGCAGGATTCTGACTTCCTCCTCGGGCAGAGTGACTCCAAGTGCGAGGGCCTCGAAGTATTCCAAGCGCAGTGTTCTCTCGTGGCAGCTCACCCGAGGACCCTGACGAAGTCTCTCTGTGCACTTCGGGCTCACCAGCAGTGCTGTCCCGAGGCCGCTCGAGGGCGCTGGAAACGTAGCTCTCCTCAAGGAGCGTACAGTGAGTTGCCCATCACTGGGCACGCACAGAGGGCCTCCGAGGGACCCACCAGTGGGCCTCGAGGTTGCTCAGCCGGCCCACAGGGGTCTGGAGGTACTCGGTGAACTTGGGGGGAAAACGAGGCCTACCCGAGAGGCCTAGGAGGCCTCAGACCGGTACTTCCTTGAAAAGGAAGCACACAAGCGACTAAGAACGCGTGGAAAGCAGCTGCACGCCTCCCGCTCTGCACGGCTACCACGGGCCTAACCTGGAGGCAAGTTTTCACGTTGAGATTCCCTTTAGCTCTAGAGCTTGTCGGGCCGACCACCACCGCGGCCATGCAAGCCCCTGGTTTAGACGGAGCACACTCGCTTTCTCCCCAGAAGCATTCCTACGCGGTTTACAGGCCTCTCAAGAGCCGGGAACGGCAGGCAGCGTTCCGCGCAGCGTGAACGCTGCCTGCAGAAGGGGAAGGCAAGGCTAGCTCCCGCGGGTCACCTTTTCCACGGGCACACTCAGCCTACAGCCCTGGGGTTTCTCACAAGTCCGAAGAGGCACGGGTTGCCCTGGCTTTCCTTCCCTGACTCAACTGCTCGAAGTAGGGTGTTGTGAATCATGCGAACTGCCTCAACCAAGGAACGCCGTAGGCTGCTCCTCTGGGCCTGTGGCTCTTCAAGAGCCTGCAGTGCCACAGGAAGTACAGGACCTCCCCTAGAGTAAGAAGGCAGGCCGACGTCCTCTAGGAGGCACGGTGACTTCAGGCAGGACGTCGCAGCCGGAATGCCAAGACGAGGGTTCCTCCGAGGGCAGCTCAGACTAGGGCAGCGCGTAGGACTTCCAGGCCGTGTGGGACGTGCCAGAACGGCCTTCGTGAACGTGTGCGCGGGCTGAGGGAACTGAGCTGCTCCGAAAGGGAGGGCCGTGCGTTTCCCTACACCCGGCATGCACAGAGGGGGCTCTAACGGGCTACGGCTCTGGGCGTTGCTTAGCAGGCCCAGGTGCGCCTGGGGGTACTCAGGGGGTCCTGCCGGGAACAGGGCGCCCAGGCTAGCCTCCTAGGTGTCCAGAGAGCTGTGCTGCCCTTCAAGGAAGGCAGAGCAGAGGCCACCGCCTCATGGAAGCGGCTGCGCGCCCCTGCTTCTGCACGGCAAATCAGGCCCTTACTTCCAGGCATGTGTTCATGCTGGGTGTGCCTGTAGCGACATAGCATGGCAGGATTCTGACTTCCTCCTCGGGCAGAGTGACTCCAAGTGCGAGGGCCTCGAAGTATTCCAAGCGCAGTGTTCTCTCGTGGCAGCTCACCCGAGGACCCTGACGAAGTCTCTCTGTGCACTTCGGGCTCACCAGCAGTGCTGTCCCGAGGCCGCTCGAGGGCGCTGGAAACGTAGCTCTCCTCAAGGAGCGTACAGTGAGTTGCCCATCACTGGGCACGCACAGAGGGCCTCCGAGGGACCCACCAGTGGGCCTCGAGGTTGCTCAGCCGGCCCACAGGGGTCTGGAGGTACTCGGTGAACTTGGGGGGAAAACGAGGCCTACCCGAGAGGCCTAGGAGGCCTCAGACCGGTACTTCCTTGAAAAGGAAGCACACAAGCGACTAAGAACGCGTGGAAAGCAGCTGCACGCCTCCCGCTCTGCACGGCTACCACGGGCCTAACCTGGAGGCAAGTTTTCACGTTGAGATTCCCTTTAGCTCTAGAGCTTGTCGGGCCGACCACCACCGCGGCCATGCAAGCCCCTGGTTTAGACGGAGCACACTCGCTTTCTCCCCAGAAGCATTCCTACGGGGTTTACAGGCCTCTCAAGAGCCGGGAACGGCAGGCAGCGTTCCGCGCAGCGTGAACGCTGCCTGCAGAAGGGGAAGGCAAGGCTAGCTCCCGCGGGTCACCTTTTCCACGGGCACACTCAGCCTACAGCCCTGGGGTTTCTCACAAGTCCGAAGAGGCACGGGTTGCCCTGGCTTTCCTTCCCTGACTCAACTGCTCGAAGTAGGGTGTTGTGAATCATGCGAACTGCCTCAACCAAGGAACGCCGTAGGCTGCTCCTCTGGGCCTGTGGCTCTTCAAGAGCCTGCAGTGCCACAGGAAGTACAGGACCTCCCCTAGAGTAAGAAGGCAGGCCGACGTCCTCTAGGAGGCACGGTGACTTCAGGCAGGACGTCGCAGCCGGAATGCCAAGACGAGGGTTCC
The DNA here is from genome assembly GCF_963924675.1 of Phocoena phocoena. Classification (NCBI taxonomy): domain Eukaryota; kingdom Metazoa; phylum Chordata; class Mammalia; order Artiodactyla; family Phocoenidae; genus Phocoena; species Phocoena phocoena. Next base: position 207,916 of record NW_027077748.1, on the reverse strand, counting down.
TCCGAGGGCAGCTCAGACTAGGGCAGCGCGTAGGACTTCCAGGCCGTGTGGGACGTGCCAGAACGGCCTTCGTGAACGTGTGCGCGGGCTGAGGGAACTGAGCTGCTCCGAAAGGGAGGGCCGTGCGTTTCCCTACACCCGGCATGCACAGAGGGGGCTCTAACGGGCTACGGCTCTGGGCGTTGCTTAGCAGGCCCAGGTGCGCCTGGGGGTACTCAGGGGGTCCTGCCGGGAACAGGGCGCCCAGGCTAGCCTCCTAGGTGTCCAGAGAGCTGTGCTGCCCTTCAAGGAAGGCAGAGCAGAGGCCACCGCCTCATGGAAGCGGCTGCGCGCCCCTGCTTCTGCACGGCAAATCAGGCCCTTACTTCCAGGCATGTGTTCATGCTGGGTGTGCCTGTAGCGACATAGCATGGCAGGATTCTGACTTCCTCCTCGGGCAGAGTGACTCCAAGTGCGAGGGCCTCGAAGTATTCCAAGCGCAGTGTTCTCTCGTGGCAGCTCACCCGAGGACCCTGACGAAGTCTCTCTGTGCACTTCGGGCTCACCAGCAGTGCTGTCCCGAGGCCGCTCGAGGGCGCTGGAAACGTAGCTCTCCTCAAGGAGCGTACAGTGAGTTGCCCATCACTGGGCACGCACAGAGGGCCTCCGAGGGACCCACCAGTGGGCCTCGAGGTTGCTCAGCCGGCCCACAGGGGTCTGGAGGTACTCGGTGAACTTGGGGGGAAAACGAGGCCTACCCGAGAGGCCTAGGAGGCCTCAGACCGGTACTTCCTTGAAAAGGAAGCACACAAGCGACTAAGAACGCGTGGAAAGCAGCTGCACGCCTCCCGCTCTGCACGGCTACCACGGGCCTAACCTGGAGGCAAGTTTTCACGTTGAGATTCCCTTTAGCTCTAGAGCTTGTCGGGCCGACCACCACCGCGGCCATGCAAGCCCCTGGTTTAGACGGAGCACACTCGCTTTCTCCCCAGAAGCATTCCTACGGGGTTTACAGGCCTCTCAAGAGCCGGGAACGGCAGGCAGCGTTCCGCGCAGCGTGAACGCTGCCTGCAGAAGGGGAAGGCAAGGCTAGCTCCCGCGGGTCACCTTTTCCACGGGCACACTCAGCCTACAGCCCTGGGGTTTCTCACAAGTCCGAAGAGGCACGGGTTGCCCTGGCTTTCCTTCCCTGACTCAACTGCTCGAAGTAGGGTGTTGTGAATCATGCGAACTGCCTCAACCAAGGAACGCCGTAGGCTGCTCCTCTGGGCCTGTGGCTCTTCAAGAGCCTGCAGTGCCACAGGAAGTACAGGACCTCCCCTAGAGTAAGAAGGCAGGCCGACGTCCTCTAGGAGGCACGGTGACTTCAGGCAGGACGTCGCAGCCGGAATGCCAAGACGAGGGTTCCTCCGAGGGCAGCTCAGACTAGGGCAGCGCGTAGGACTTCCAGGCCGTGTGGGACGTGCCAGAACGGCCTTCGTGAACGTGTGCGCGGGCTGAGGGAACTGAGCTGCTCCGAAAGGGAGGGCCGTGCGTTTCCCTACACCCGGCATGCACAGAGGGGGCTCTAACGGGCTACGGCTCTGGGCGTTGCTTAGCAGGCCCAGGTGCGCCTGGGGGTACTCAAGGGGTCCTGCCGGGAACAGGGCGCCCAGGCTAGCCTCCTAGGTGTCCAGAGAGCTGTGCTGCCCTTCAAGGAAGGCAGAGCAGAGGCCACCGCCTCATGGAAGCGGCTGCGCGCCCCTGCTTCTGCACGGCAAATCAGGCCCTTACTTCCAGGCATGTGTTCATGCTGGGTGTGCCTGTAGCGACATAGCATGGCAGGATTCTGACTTCCTCCTCGGGCAGAGTGACTCCAAGTGCGAGGGCCTCGAAGTATTCCAAGCGCAGTGTTCTCTCGTGGCAGCTCACCCGAGGACCCTGACGAAGTCTCTCTGTGCACTTCGGGCTCACCAGCAGTGCTGTCCCGAGGCCGCTCGAGGGCGCTGGAAACGTAGCTCTCCTCAAGGAGCGTACAGTGAGTTGCCCATCACTGGGCACGCACAGAGGGCCTCCGAGGGACCCACCAGTGGGCCTCGAGGTTGCTCAGCCGGCCCACAGGGGTCTGGAGGTACTCGGTGAACTTGGGGGGAAAACGAGGCCTACCCGAGAGGCCTAGGAGGCCTCAGACCGGTACTTCCTTGAAAAGGAAGCACACAAGCGACTAAGAACGCGTGGAAAGCAGCTGCACGCCTCCCGCTCTGCACGGCTACCACGGGCCTAACCTGGAGGCAAGTTTTCACGTTGAGATTCCCTTTAGCTCTAGAGCTTGTCGGGCCGACCACCACCGCGGCCATGCAAGCCCCTGGTTTAGACGGAGCACACTCGCTTTCTCCCCAGAAGCATTCCTACGGGGTTTACAGGCCTCTCAAGAGCCGGGAACGGCAGGCAGCGTTCCGCGCAGCGTGAACGCTGCCTGCAGAAGGGGAAGGCAAGGCTAGCTCCCGCGGGTCACCTTTTCCACGGGCACACTCAGCCTACAGCCCTGGGGTTTCTCACAAGTCCGAAGAGGCACGGGTTGCCCTGGCTTTCCTTCCCTGACTCAACTGCTCGAAGTAGGGTGTTGTGAATCATGCGAACTGCCTCAACCAAGGAACGCCGTAGGCTGCTCCTCTGGGCCTGTGGCTCTTCAAGAGCCTGCAGTGCCACAGGAAGTACAGGACCTCCCCTAGAGTAAGAAGGCAGGCCGACGTCCTCTAGGAGGCACGGTGACTTCAGGCAGGACGTCGCAGCCGGAATGCCAAGACGAGGGTTCCTCCGAGGGCAGCTCAGACTAGGGCAGCGCGTAGGACTTCCAGGCCGTGTGGGACGTGCCAGAACGGCCTTCGTGAACGTGTGCGCGGGCTGAGGGAACTGAGCTGCTCCGAAAGGGAGGGCCGTGCGTTTCCCTACACCCGGCATGCACAGAGGGGGCTCTAACGGGCTACGGCTCTGGGCGTTGCTTAGCAGGCCCAGGTGCGCCTGGGGGTACTCAAGGGGTCCTGCCGGGAACAGGGCGCCCAGGCTAGCCTCCTAGGTGTCCAGAGAGCTGTGCTGCCCTTCAAGGAAGGCAGAGCAGAGGCCACCGCCTCATGGAAGCGGCTGCGCGCCCCTGCTTCTGCACGGCAAATCAGGCCCTTACTTCCAGGCATGTGTTCATGCTGGGTGTGCCTGTAGCGACATAGCATGGCAGGATTCTGACTTCCTCCTCGGGCAGAGTGACTCCAAGTGCGAGGGCCTCGAAGTATTCCAAGCGCAGTGTTCTCTCGTGGCAGCTCACCCGAGGACCCTGACGAAGTCTCTCTGTGCACTTCGGGCTCACCAGCAGTGCTGTCCCGAGGCCGCTCGAGGGCGCTGGAAACGTAGCTCTCCTCAAGGAGCGTACAGTGAGTTGCCCATCACTGGGCACGCACAGAGGGCCTCCGAGGGACCCACCAGTGGGCCTCGAGGTTGCTCAGCCGGCCCACAGGGGTCTGGAGGTACTCGGTGAACTTGGGGGGAAAACGAGGCCTACCCGAGAGGCCTAGGAGGCCTCAGACCGGTACTTCCTTGAAAAGGAAGCACACAAGCGACTAAGAACGCGTGGAAAGCAGCTGCACGCCTCCCGCTCTGCACGGCTACCACGGGCCTAACCTGGAGGCAAGTTTTCACGTTGAGATTCCCTTTAGCTCTAGAGCTTGTCGGGCCGACCACCACCGCGGCCATGCAAGCCCCTGGTTTAGACGGAGCACACTCGCTTTCTCCCCAGAAGCATTCCTACGGGGTTTACAGGCCTCTCAAGAGCCGGGAACGGCAGGCAGCGTTCCGCGCAGCGTGAACGCTGCCTGCAGAAGGGGAAGGCAAGGCTAGCTCCCGCGGGTCACCTTTTCCACGGGCACACTCAGCCTACAGCCCTGGGGTTTCTCACAAGTCCGAAGAGGCACGGGTTGCCCTGGCTTTCCTTCCCTGACTCAACTGCTCGAAGTAGGGTGTTGTGAATCATGCGAACTGCCTCAACCAAGGAACGCCGTAGGCTGCTCCTCTGGGCCTGTGGCTCTTCAAGAGCCTGCAGTGCCACAGGAAGTACAGGACCTCCCCTAGAGTAAGAAGGCAGGCCGACGTCCTCTAGGAGGCACGGTGACTTCAGGCAGGACGTCGCAGCCGGAATGCCAAGACGAGGGTTCCTCCGAGGGCAGCTCAGACTAGGGCAGCGCGTAGGACTTCCAGGCCGTGTGGGACGTGCCAGAACGGCCTTCGTGAACGTGTGCGCGGGCTGAGGGAACTGAGCTGCTCCGAAAGGGAGGGCCGTGCGTTTCCCTACACCCGGCATGCACAGAGGGGGCTCTAACGGGCTACGGCTCTGGGCGTTGCTTAGCAGGCCCAGGTGCGCCTGGGGGTACTCAAGGGGTCCTGCCGGGAACAAGGCGCCCAGGCTAGCCTCCTAGGTGTCCAGAGAGCTGTGCTGCCCTTCAAGGAAGGCAGAGCAGAGGCCACCGCCTCATGGAAGCGGCTGCGCGCCCCTGCTTCTGCACGGCAAATCAGGCCCTTACTTCCAGGCATGTGTTCATGCTGGGTGTGCCTGTAGCGACATAGCATGGCAGGATTCTGACTTCCTCCTCGGGCAGAGTGACTCCAAGTGCGAGGGCCTCGAAGTATTCCAAGCGCAGTGTTCTCTCGTGGCAGCTCACCGGAGGACCCTGACGAAGTCTCTCTGTGCACTTCGGGCTCACCAGCAGTGCTGTCCCGAGGCCGCTCGAGGGCGCTGGAAACGTAGCTCTCCTCAAGGAGCGTACAGTGAGTTGCCCATCACTGGGCACGCACAGAGGGCCTCCGAGGGACCCACCAGTGGGCCTCGAGGTTGCTCAGCCGGCCCACAGGGGTCTGGAGGTACTCGGTGAACTTGGGGGGAAAACGAGGCCTACCCGAGAGGCCTAGGAGGCCTCAGACCGGTACTTCCTTGAAAAGGAAGCACACAAGCGACTAAGAACGCGTGGAAAGCAGCTGCACGCCTCCCGCTCTGCACGGCTACCACGGGCCTAACCTGGAGGCAAGTTTTCACGTTGAGATTCCCTTTAGCTCTAGAGCTTGTCGGGCCGACCACCACCGCGGCCATGCAAGCCCCTGGTTTAGACGGAGCACACTCGCTTTCTCCCCAGAAGCATTCCTACGGGGTTTACAGGCCTCTCAAGAGCCGGGAACGGCAGGCAGCGTTCCGCGCAGCGTGAACGCTGCCTGCAGAAGGGGAAGGCAAGGCTAGCTCCCGCGGGTCACCTTTTCCACGGGCACACTCAGCCTACAGCCCTGGGGTTTCTCACAAGTCCGAAGAGGCACGGGTTGCCCTGGCTTTCCTTCCCTGACTCAACTGCTCGAAGTAGGGTGTTGTGAATCATGCGAACTGCCTCAACCAAGGAACGCCGTAGGCTGCTCCTCTGGGCCTGTGGCTCTTCAAGAGCCTGCAGTGCCACAGGAAGTACAGGACCTCCCCTAGAGTAAGAAGGCAGGCCGACGTCCTCTAGGAGGCACGGTGACTTCAGGCAGGACGTCGCAGCCGGAATGCCAAGACGAGGGTTCCTCCGAGGGCAGCTCAGACTAGGGCAGCGCGTAGGACTTCCAGGCCGTGTGGGACGTGCCAGAACGGCCTTCGTGAACGTGTGCGCGGGCTGAGGGAACTGAGCTGCTCCGAAAGGGAGGGCCGTGCGTTTCCCTACACCCGGCATGCACAGAGGGGGCTCTAACGGGCTACGGCTCTGGGCGTTGCTTAGCAGGCCCAGGTGCGCCTGGGGGTACTCAAGGGGTCCTGCCGGGAACAGGGCGCCCAGGCTAGCCTCCTAGGTGTCCAGAGAGCTGTGCTGCCCTTCAAGGAAGGCAGAGCAGAGGCCACCGCCTCATGGAAGCGGCTGCGCGCCCCTGCTTCTGCACGGCAAATCAGGCCCTTACTTCCAGGCATGTGTTCATGCTGGGTGTGCCTGTAGCGACATAGCATGGCAGGATTCTGACTTCCTCCTCGGGCAGAGTGACTCCAAGTGCGAGGGCCTCGAAGTATTCCAAGCGCAGTGTTCTCTCGTGGCAGCTCACCCGAGGACCCTGACGAAGTCTCTCTGTGCACTTCGGGCTCACCAGCAGTGCTGTCCCGAGGCCGCTCGAGGGCGCTGGAAACGTAGCTCTCCTCAAGGAGCGTACAGTGAGTTGCCCATCACTGGGCACGCACAGAGGGCCTCCGAGGGACCCACCAGTGGGCCTCGAGGTTGCTCAGCCGGCCCACAGGGGTCTGGAGGTACTCGGTGAACTTGGGGGGAAAACGAGGCCTACCCGAGAGGCCTAGGAGGCCTCAGACCGGTACTTCCTTGAAAAGGAAGCACACAAGCGACTAAGAACGCGTGGAAAGCAGCTGCACGCCTCCCGCTCTGCACGGCTACCACGGGCCTAACCTGGAGGCAAGTTTTCACGTTGAGATTCCCTTTAGCTCTAGAGCTTGTCGGGCCGACCACCACCGCGGCCATGCAAGCCCCTGGTTTAGACGGAGCACACTCGCTTTCTCCCCAGAAGCATTCCTACGGGGTTTACAGGCCTCTCAAGAGCCGGGAACGGCAGGCAGCGTTCCGCGCAGCGTGAACGCTGCCTGCAGAAGGGGAAGGCAAGGCTAGCTCCCGCGGGTCACCTTTTCCACGGGCACACTCAGCCTACAGCCCTGGGGTTTCTCACAAGTCCGAAGAGGCACGGGTTGCCCTGGCTTTCCTTCCCTGACTCAACTGCTCGAAGTAGGGTGTTGTGAATCATGCGAACTGCCTCAACCAAGGAACGCCGTAGGCTGCTCCTCTGGGCCTGTGGCTCTTCAAGAGCCTGCAGTGCCACAGGAAGTACAGGACCTCCCCTAGAGTAAGAAGGCAGGCCGACGTCCTCTAGGAGGCACGGTGACTTCAGGCAGGACGTCGCAGCCGGAATGCCAAGACGAGGGTTCCTCCGAGGGCAGCTCAGACTAGGGCAGCGCGTAGGACTTCCAGGCCGTGTGGGACGTGCCAGAACGGCCTTCGTGAACGTGTGCGCGGGCTGAGGGAACTGAGCTGCTCCGAAAGGGAGGGCCGTGCGTTTCCCTACACCCGGCATGCACAGAGGGGGCTCTAACGGGCTACGGCTCTGGGCGTTGCTTAGCAGGCCCAGGTGCGCCTGGGGGTACTCAAGGGGTCCTGCCGGGAACAGGGCGCCCAGGCTAGCCTCCTAGGTGTCCAGAGAGCTGTGCTGCCCTTCAAGGAAGGCAGAGCAGAGGCCACCGCCTCATGGAAGCGGCTGCGCGCCCCTGCTTCTGCACGGCAAATCAGGCCCTTACTTCCAGGCATGTGTTCATGCTGGGTGTGCCTGTAGCGACATAGCATGGCAGGATTCTGACTTCCTCCTCGGGCAGAGTGACTCCAAGTGCGAGGGCCTCGAAGTATTCCAAGCGCAGTGTTCTCTCGTGGCAGCTCACCCGAGGACCCTGACGAAGTCTCTCTGTGCACTTCGGGCTCACCAGCAGTGCTGTCCCGAGGCCGCTCGAGGGCGCTGGAAACGTAGCTCTCCTCAAGGAGCGTACAGTGAGTTGCCCATCACTGGGCACGCACAGAGGGCCTCCGAGGGACCCACCAGTGGGCCTCGAGGTTGCTCAGCCGGCCCACAGGGGTCTGGAGGTACTCGGTGAACTTGGGGGGAAAACGAGGCCTACCCGAGAGGCCTAGGAGGCCTCAGACCGGTACTTCCTTGAAAAGGAAGCACACAAGCGACTAAGAACGCGTGGAAAGCAGCTGCACGCCTCCCGCTCTGCACGGCTACCACGGGCCTAACCTGGAGGCAAGTTTTCACGTTGAGATTCCCTTTAGCTCTAGAGCTTGTCGGGCCGACCACCACCGCGGCCATGCAAGCCCCTGGTTTAGACGGAGCACACTCGCTTTCTCCCCAGAAGCATTCCTACGGGGTTTACAGGCCTCTCAAGAGCCGGGAACGGCAGGCAGCGTTCCGCGCAGCGTGAACGCTGCCTGCAGAAGGGGAAGGCAAGGCTAGCTCCCGCGGGTCACCTTTTCCACGGGCACACTCAGCCTACAGCCCTGGGGTTTCTCACAAGTCCGAAGAGGCACGGGTTGCCCTGGCTTTCCTTCCCTGACTCAACTGCTCGAAGTAGGGTGTTGTGAATCATGCGAACTGCCTCAACCAAGGAACGCCGTAGGCTGCTCCTCTGGGCCTGTGGCTCTTCAAGAGCCTGCAGTGCCACAGGAAGTACAGGACCTCCCCTAGAGTAAGAAGGCAGGCCGACGTCCTCTAGGAGGCACGGTGACTTCAGGCAGGACGTCGCAGCCGGAATGCGAAGACGAGGGTTCCTCCGAGGGCAGCTCAGACTAGGGCAGCGCGTAGGACTTCCAGGCCGTGTGGGACGTGCCAGAACGGCCTTCGTGAACGTGTGCGCGGGCTGAGGGAACTGAGCTGCTCCGAAAGGGAGGGCCGGGCGTTTCCCTACACCCGGCATGCACAGAGGGGGCTCTTACGGGCTACGGCTCTGGGCGTTGCTTAGCAGGCCCAGGTGCGCCTGGGGGTACTCAAGGGGTCCTGCCGGGAACAAGGCGCCCAGGCTAGCCTCCTAGGTGTCCAGAGAGCTGTGCTGCCCTTCAAGGAAGGCAGAGCAGAGGCCACCGCCTCATGGAAGCGGCTGCGCGCCCCTGCTTCTGCACGGCAAATCAGGCCCTTACTTCCAGGCATGTGTTCATGCTGGGTGTGCCTGTAGCGACATAGCATGGCAGGATTCTGACTTCCTCCTCGGGCAGAGTGACTCCAAGTGCGAGGGCCTCGAAGTATTCCAAGCGCAGTGTTCTCTCGTGGCAGCTCACCGGAGGACCCTGACGAAGTCTCTCTGTGCACTTCGGGCTCACCAGCAGTGCTGTCCCGAGGCCGCTCGAGGGCGCTGGAAACGTAGCTCTCCTCAAGGAGCGTACAGTGAGTTGCCCATCACTGGGCACGCACAGAGGGCCTCCGAGGGACCCACCAGTGGGCCTCGAGGTTGCTCAGCCGGCCCACAGGGGTCTGGAGGTACTCGGTGAACTTGGGGGGAAAACGAGGCCTACCCGAGAGGCCTAGGAGGCCTCAGACCGGTACTTCCTTGAAAAGGAAGCACACAAGCGACTAAGAACGCGTGGAAAGCAGCTGCACGCCTCCCGCTCTGCACGGCTACCACGGGCCTAACCTGGAGGCAAGTTTTCACGTTGAGATTCCCTTTAGCTCTAGAGCTTGTCGGGCCGACCACCACCGCGGCCATGCAAGCCCCTGGTTTAGACGGAGCACACTCGCTTTCTCCCCAGAAGCATTCCTACGGGGTTTACAGGCCTCTCAAGAGCCGGGAACGGCAGGCAGCGTTCCGCGCAGCGTGAACGCTGCCTGCAGAAGGGGAAGGCAAGGCTAGCTCCCGCGGGTCACCTTTTCCACGGGCACACTCAGCCTACAGCCCTGGGGTTTCTCACAAGTCCGAAGAGGCACGGGTTGCCCTGGCTTTCCTTCCCTGACTCAACTGCTCGAAGTAGGGTGTTGTGAATCATGCGAACTGCCTCAACCAAGGAACGCCGTAGGCTGCTCCTCTGGGCCTGTGGCTCTTCAAGAGCCTGCAGTGCCACAGGAAGTACAGGACCTCCCCTAGAGTAAGAAGGCAGGCCGACGTCCTCTAGGAGGCACGGTGACTTCAGGCAGGACGTCGCAGCCGGAATGCCAAGACGAGGGTTCCTCCGAGGGCAGCTCAGACTAGGGCAGCGCGTAGGACTTCCAGGCCGTGTGGGACGTGCCAGAACGGCCTTCGTGAACGTGTGCGCGGGCTGAGGGAACTGAGCTGCTCCGAAAGGGAGGGCCGTGCGTTTCCCTACACCCGGCATGCACAGAGGGGGCTCTAACGGGCTACGGCTCTGGGCGTTGCTTAGCAGGCCCAGGTGCGCCTGGGGGTACTCAAGGGGTCCTGCCGGGAACAGGGCGCCCAGGCTAGCCTCCTAGGTGTCCAGAGAGCTGTGCTGCCCTTCAAGGAAGGCAGAGCAGAGGCCACCGCCTCATGGAAGCGGCTGCGCGCCCCTGCTTCTGCACGGCAAATCAGGCCCTTACTTCCAGGCATGTGTTCATGCTGGGTGTGCCTGTAGCGACATAGCATGGCAGGATTCTGACTTCCTCCTCGGGCAGAGTGACTCCAAGTGCGAGGGCCTCGAAGTATTCCAAGCGCAGTGTTCTCTCGTGGCAGCTCACCCGAGGACCCTGACGAAGTCTCTCTGTGCACTTCGGGCTCACCAGCAGTGCTGTCCCGAGGCCGCTCGAGGGCGCTGGAAACGTAGCTCTCCTCAAGGAGCGTACAGTGAGTTGCCCATCACTGGGCACGCACAGAGGGCCTCCGAGGGACCCACCAGTGGGCCTCGAGGTTGCTCAGCCGGCCCACAGGGGTCTGGAGGTACTCGGTGAACTTGGGGGGAAAACGAGGCCTACCCGAGAGGCCTAGGAGGCCTCAGACCGGTACTTCCTTGAAAAGGAAGCACACAAGCGACTAAGAACGCGTGGAAAGCAGCTGCACGCCTCCCGCTCTGCACGGCTACCACGGGCCTAACCTGGAGGCAAGTTTTCACGTTGAGATTCCCTTTAGCTCTAGAGCTTGTCGGGCCGACCACCACCGCGGCCATGCAAGCCCCTGGTTTAGACGGAGCACACTCGCTTTCTCCCCAGAAGCATTCCTACGCGGTTTACAGGCCTCTCAAGAGCCGGGAACGGCAGGCAGCGTTCCGCGCAGCGTGAACGCTGCCTGCAGAAGGGGAAGGCAAGGCTAGCTCCCGCGGGTCACCTTTTCCACGGGCACACTCAGCCTACAGCCCTGGGGTTTCTCACAAGTCCGAAGAGGCACGGGTTGCCCTGGCTTTCCTTCCCTGACTCAACTGCTCGAAGTAGGGTGTTGTGAATCATGCGAACTGCCTCAACCAAGGAACGCCGTAGGCTGCTCCTCTGGGCCTGTGGCTCTTCAAGAGCCTGCAGTGCCACAGGAAGTACAGGACCTCCCCTAGAGTAAGAAGGCAGGCCGACGTCCTCTAGGAGGCACGGTGACTTCAGGCAGGACGTCGCAGCCGGAATGCCAAGACGAGGGTTCCTCCGAGGGCAGCTCAGACTAGGGCAGCGCGTAGGACTTCCAGGCCGTGTGGGACGTGCCAGAACGGCCTTCGTGAACGTGTGCGCGGGCTGAGGGAACTGAGCTGCTCCGAAAGGGAGGGCCGGGCGTTTCCCTACACCCGGCATGCACAGAGGGGGCTCTAACGGGCTACGGCTCTGGGCGTTGCTTAGCAGGCCCAGGTGCGCCTGGGGGTACTCAAGGGGTCCTGCCGGGAACAGGGCGCCCAGGCTAGCCTCCTAGGTGTCCAGAGAGCTGTGCTGCCCTTCAAGGAAGGCAGAGCAGAGGCCACCGCCTCATGGAAGCGGCTGCGCGCCCCTGCTTCTGCACGGCAAATCAGGCCCTTACTTCCAGGCATGTGTTCATGCTGGGTGTGCCTGTAGCGACATAGCATGGCAGGATTCTGACTTCCTCCTCGGGCAGAGTGACTCCAAGTGCGAGGGCCTCGAAGTATTCCAAGCGCAGTGTTCTCTCGTGGCAGCTCACCCGAGGACCCTGACGAAGTCTCTCTGTGCACTTCGGGCTCACCAGCAGTGCTGTCCCGAGGCCGCTCGAGGGCGCTGGAAACGTAGCTCTCCTCAAGGAGCGTACAGTGAGTTGCCCATCACTGGGCACGCACAGAGGGCCTCCGAGGGACCCACCAGTGGGCCTCGAGGTTGCTCAGCCGGCCCACAGGGGTCTGGAGGTACTCGGTGAACTTGGGGGGAAAACGAGGCCTACCCGAGAGGCCTAGGAGGCCTCAGACCGGTACTTCCTTGAAAAGGAAGCACACAAGCGACTAAGAACGCGTGGAAAGCAGCTGCACGCCTCCCGCTCTGCACGGCTACCACGGGCCTAACCTGGAGGCAAGTTTTCACGTTGAGATTCCCTTTAGCTCTAGAGCTTGTCGGGCCGACCACCACCGCGGCCATGCAAGCCCCTGGTTTAGACGGAGCACACTCGCTTTCTCCCCAGAAGCATTCCTACGCGGTTTACAGGCCTCTCAAGAGCCGGGAACGGCAGGCAGCGTTCCGCGCAGCGTGAACGCTGCCTGCAGAAGGGGAAGGCAAGGCTAGCTCCCGCGGGTCACCTTTTCCACGGGCACACTCAGCCTACAGCCCTGGGGTTTCTCACAAGTCCGAAGAGGCACGGGTTGCCCTGGCTTTCCTTCCCTGACTCAACTGCTCGAAGTAGGGTGTTGTGAATCATGCGAACTGCCTCAACCAAGGAACGCCGTAGGCTGCTCCTCTGGGCCTGTGGCTCTTCAAGAGCCTGCAGTGCCACAGGAAGTACAGGACCTCCCCTAGAGTAAGAAGGCAGGCCGACGTCCTCTAGGAGGCACGGTGACTTCAGGCAGGACGTCGCAGCCGGAATGCCAAGACGAGGGTTCCTCCGAGGGCAGCTCAGACTAGGGCAGCGCGTAGGACTTCCAGGCCGTGTGGGACGTGCCAGAACGGCCTTCGTGAACGTGTGCGCGGGCTGAGGAAACTGAGCTGCTCCGAAAGGGAGGGCCGTGCGTTTCCCTACACCCGGCATGCACAGAGGGGGCTCTAACGGGCTACGGCTCTGGGCGTTGCTTAGCAGGCCCAGGTGCGCCTGGGGGTACTCAAGGGGTCCTGCCGGGAACAGGGCGCCCAGGCTAGCCTCCTAGGTGTCCAGAGAGCTGTGCTGCCCTTCAAGGAAGGCAGAGCAGAGGCCACCGCCTCATGGAAGCGGCTGCGCGCCCCTGCTTCTGCACGGCAAATCAGGCCCTTACTCCCAGGCATGTGTTCATGCTGGGTGTGCCTGTAGCGACATAGCATGGCAGGATTCTGACTTCCTCCTCGGGCAGAGTGACTCCAAGTGCGAGGGCCTCGAAGTATTCCAAGCGCAGTGTTCTCTCGTGGCAGCTCACCCGAGGACCCTGACGAAGTCTCTCTGTGCACTTCGGGCTCACCAGCAGTGCTGTCCCGAGGCCGCTCGAGGGCGCTGGAAACGTAGCTCTCCTCAAGGAGCGTACAGTGAGTTGCCCATCACTGGGCACGCACAGAGGGCCTCCGAGGGACCCACCAGTGGGCCTCGAGGTTGCTCAGCCGGCCCACAGGGGTCTGGAGGTACTCAGTGAACTTGGGGGGAAAACGAGGCCTACCCGAGAGGCCTAGGAGGCCTCAGACCGGTACTTCCTTGAAAAGGAAGCACACAAGCGACTAAGAACGCGTGGAAAGCAGCTGCACGCCTCCCGCTCTGCACGGCTACCACGGGCCTAACCTGGAGGCAAGTTTTCACGTTGAGATTCCCTTTAGCTCTAGAGCTTGTCGGGCCGACCACCACCGCGGCCATGCAAGCCCCTGGTTTAGACGGAGCACACTCGCTTTCTCCCCAGAAGCATTCCTACGCGGTTTACAGGCCTCTCAAGAGCCGGGAACGGCAGGCAGCGTTCCGCGCAGCGTGAACGCTGCCTGCAGAAGGGGAAGGCAAGGCTAGCTCCCGCGGGTCACCTTTTCCACGGGCACACTCAGCCTACAGCCCTGGGGTTTCTCACAAGTCCGAAGAGGCACGGGTTGCCCTGGCTTTCCTTCCCTGACTCAACTGCTCGAAGTAGGGTGTTGTGAATCATGCGAACTGCCTCAACCAAGGAACGCCGTAGGCTGCTCCTCTGGGCCTGTGGCTCTTCAAGAGCCTGCAGTGCCACAGGAAGTACAGGACCTCCCCTAGAGTAAGAAGGCAGGCCGACGTCCTCTAGGAGGCACGGTGACTTCAGGCAGGACGTCGCAGCCGGAATGCCAAGACGAGGGTTCCTCCGAGGGCAGCTCAGACTAGGGCAGCGCGTAGGACTTCCAGGCCGTGTGGGACGTGCCAGAACGGCCTTCGTGAACGTGTGCGCGGGCTGAGGGAACTGAGCTGCTCCGAAAGGGAGGGCCGTGCGTTTCCCTACACCCGGCATGCACAGAGGGGGCTCTAACGGGCTACGGCTCTGGGCGTTGCTTAGCAGGCCCAGGTGCGCCTGGGGGTACTCAAGGGGTCCTGCCGGGAACAGGGCGCCCAGGCTAGCCTCCTAGGTGTCCAGAGAGCTGTGCTGCCCTTCAAGGAAGGCAGAGCAGAGGCCACCGCCTCATGGAAGCGGCTGCGCGCCCCTGCTTCTGCACGGCAAATCAGGCCCTTACTTCCAGGCATGTGTTCATGCTGGGTGTGCCTGTAGCGACATAGCATGGCAGGATTCTGACTTCCTCCTCGGGCAGAGTGACTCCAAGTGCGAGGGCCTCGAAGTATTCCAAGCGCAGTGTTCTCTCGTGGCAGCTCACCCGAGGACCCTGACGAAGTCTCTCTGTGCACTTCGGGCTCACCAGCAGTGCTGTCCCGAGGCCGCTCGAGGGCGCTGGAAACGTAGCTCTCCTCAAGGAGCGTACAGTGAGTTGCCCATCACTGGGCACGCACAGAGGGCCTCCGAGGGACCCACCAGTGGGCCTCGAGGTTGCTCAGCCGGCCCACAGGGGTCTGGAGGTACTCGGTGAACTTGGGGGGAAAACGAGGCCTACCCGAGAGGCCTAGGAGGCCTCAGACCGGTACTTCCTTGAAAAGGAAGCACACAAGCGACTAAGAACGCGTGGAAAGCAGCTGCACGCCTCCCGCTCTGCACGGCTACCACGGGCCTAACCTGGAGGCAAGTTTTCACGTTGAGATTCCCTTTAGCTCTAGAGCTTGTCGGGCCGACCACCACCGCGGCCATGCAAGCCCCTGGTTTAGACGGAGCACACTCGCTTTCTCCCCAGAAGCATTCCTACGCGGTTTACAGGCCTCTCAAGAGCCGGGAACGGCAGGCAGCGTTCCGCGCAGCGTGAACGCTGCCTGCAGAAGGGGAAGGCAAGGCTAGCTCCCGCGGGTCACCTTTTCCACGGGCACACTCAGCCTACAGCCCTGGGGTTTCTCACAAGTCCGAAGAGGCACGGGTTGCCCTGGCTTTCCTTCCCTGACTCAACTGCTCGAAGTAGGGTGTTGTGAATCATGCGAACTGCCTCAACCAAGGAACGCCGTAGGCTGCTCCTCTGGGCCTGTGGCTCTTCAAGAGCCTGCAGTGCCACAGGAAGTACAGGACCTCCCCTAGAGTAAGAAGGCAGGCCGACGTCCTCTAGGAGGCACGGTGACTTCAGGCAGGACGTCGCAGCCGGAATGCCAAGACGAGGGTTCCTCCGAGGGCAGCTCAGACTAGGGCAGCGCGTAGGACTTCCAGGCCGTGTGGGACGTGCCAGAACGGCCTTCGTGAACGTGTGCGCGGGCTGAGGGAACTGAGCTGCTCCGAAAGGGAGGGCCGGGCGTTTCCCTACACCCGGCATGCACAGAGGGGGCTCTAACGGGCTACGGCTCTGGGCGTTGCTTAGCAGGCCCAGGTGCGCCTGGGGGTACTCAAGGGGTCCTGCCGGGAACAGGGCGCCCAGGCTAGCCTCCTAGGTGTCCAGAGAGCTGTGCTGCCCTTCAAGGAAGGCAGAGCAGAGGCCACCGCCTCATGGAAGCGGCTGCGCGCCCCTGCTTCTGCACGGCAAATCAGGCCCTTACTTCCAGGCATGTGTTCATGCTGGGTGTGCCTGTAGCGACATAGCATGGCAGGATTCTGACTTCCTCCTCGGGCAGAGTGACTCCAAGTGCGAGGGCCTCGAAGTATTCCAAGCGCAGTGTTCTCTCGTGGCAGCTCACCCGAGGACCCTGACGAAGTCTCTCTGTGCACTTCGGGCTCACCAGCAGTGCTGTCCCGAGGCCGCTCGAGGGCGCTGGAAACGTAGCTCTCCTCAAGGAGCGTACAGTGAGTTGCCCATCACTGGGCACGCACAGAGGGCCTCCGAGGGACCCACCAGTGGGCCTCGAGGTTGCTCAGCCGGCCCACAGGGGTCTGGAGGTACTCGGTGAACTTGGGGGGAAAACGAGGCCTACCCGAGAGGCCTAGGAGGCCTCAGACCGGTACTTCCTTGAAAAGGAAGCACACAAGCGACTAAGAACGCGTGGAAAGCAGCTGCACGCCTCCCGCTCTGCACGGCTACCACGGGCCTAACCTGGAGGCAAGTTTTCACGTTGAGATTCCCTTTAGCTCTAGAGCTTGTCGGGCCGACCACCACCGCGGCCATGCAAGCCCCTGGTTTAGACGGAGCACACTCGCTTTCTCCCCAGAAGCATTCCTACGGGGTTTACAGGCCTCTCAAGAGCCGGGAACGGCAGGCAGCGTTCCGCGCAGCGTGAACGCTGCCTGCAGAAGGGGAAGGCAAGGCTAGCTCCCGCGGGTCACCTTTTCCACGGGCACACTCAGCCTACAGCCCTGGGGTTTCTCACAAGTCCGAAGAGGCACGGGTTGCCCTGGCTTTCCTTCCCTGACTCAACTGCTCGAAGTAGGGTGTTGTGAATCATGCGAACTGCCTCAACCAAGGAACGCCGTAGGCTGCTCCTCTGGGCCTGTGGCTCTTCAAGAGCCTGCAGTGCCACAGGAAGTACAGGACCTCCCCTAGAGTAAGAAGGCAGGCCGACGTCCTCTAGGAGGCACGGTGACTTCAGGCAGGACGTCGCAGCCGGAATGCCAAGACGAGGGTTCCTCCGAGGGCAGCTCAGACTAGGGCAGCGCGTAGGACTTCCAGGCCGTGTGGGACGTGCCAGAACGGCCTTCGTGAACGTGTGCGCGGGCTGAGGGAACTGAGCTGCTCCGAAAGGGAGGGCCGGGCGTTTCCCTACACCCGGCATGCACAGAGGGGGCTCTAACGGGCTACGGCTCTGGGCGTTGCTTAGCAGGCCCAGGTGCGCCTGGGGGTACTCAAGGGGTCCTGCCGGGAACAGGGCGCCCAGGCTAGCCTCCTAGGTGTCCAGAGAGCTGTGCTGCCCTTCAAGGAAGGCAGAGCAGAGGCCACCGCCTCATGGAAGCGGCTGCGCGCCCCTGCTTCTGCACGGCAAATCAGGCCCTTACTTCCAGGCATGTGTTCATGCTGGGTGTGCCTGTAGCGACATAGCATGGCAGGATTCTGACTTCCTCCTCGGGCAGAGTGACTCCAAGTGCGAGGGCCTCGAAGTATTCCAAGCGCAGTGTTCTCTCGTGGCAGCTCACCCGAGGACCCTGACGAAGTCTCTCTGTGCACTTCGGGCTCACCAGCAGTGCTGTCCCGAGGCCGCTCGAGGGCGCTGGAAACGTAGCTCTCCTCAAGGAGCGTACAGTGAGTTGCCCATCACTGGGCACGCACAGAGGGCCTCCGAGGGACCCACCAGTGGGCCTCGAGGTTGCTCAGCCGGCCCACAGGGGTCTGGAGGTACTCGGTGAACTTGGGGGGAAAACGAGGCCTACCCGAGAGGCCTAGGAGGCCTCAGACCGGTACTTCCTTGAAAAGGAAGCACACAAGCGACTAAGAACGCGTGGAAAGCAGCTGCACGCCTCCCGCTCTGCACGGCTACCACGGGCCTAACCTGGAGGCAAGTTTTCACGTTGAGATTCCCTTTAGCTCTAGAGCTTGTCGGGCCGACCACCACCGCGGCCATGCAAGCCCCTGGTTTAGACGGAGCACACTCGCTTTCTCCCCAGAAGCATTCCTACGCGGTTTACAGGCCTCTCAAGAGCCGGGAACGGCAGGCAGCGTTCCGCGCAGCGTGAACGCTGCCTGCAGAAGGGGAAGGCAAGGCTAGCTCCCGCGGGTCACCTTTTCCACGGGCACACTCAGCCTACAGCCCTGGGGTTTCTCACAAGTCCGAAGAGGCACGGGTTGCCCTGGCTTTCCTTCCCTGACTCAACTGCTCGAAGTAGGGTGTTGTGAATCATGCGAACTGCCTCAACCAAGGAACGCCGTAGGCTGCTCCTCTGGGCCTGTGGCTCTTCAAGAGCCTGCAGTGCCACAGGAAGTACAGGACCTCCCCTAGAGTAAGAAGGCAGGCCGACGTCCTCTAGGAGGCACGGTGACTTCAGGCAGGACGTCGCAGCCGGAATGCCAAGACGAGGGTTCCTCCGAGGGCAGCTCAGACTAGGGCAGCGCGTAGGACTTCCAGGCCGTGTGGGACGTGCCAGAACGGCCTTCGTGAACGTGTGCGCGGGCTGAGGGAACTGAGCTGCTCCGAAAGGGAGGGCCGTGCGTTTCCCTACACCCGGCATGCACAGAGGGGGCTCTAACGGGCTACGGCTCTGGGCGTTGCTTAGCAGGCCCAGGTGCGCCTGGGGGTACTCAAGGGGTCCTGCCGGGAACAGGGCGCCCAGGCTAGCCTCCTAGGTGTCCAGAGAGCTGTGCTGCCCTTCAAGGAAGGCAGAGCAGAGGCCACCGCCTCATGGAAGCGGCTGCGCGCCCCTGCTTCTGCACGGCAAATCAGGCCCTTACTTCCAGGCATGTGTTCATGCTGGGTGTGCCTGTAGCGACATAGCATGGCAGGATTCTGACTTCCTCCTCGGGCAGAGTGACTCCAAGTGCGAGGGCCTCGAAGTATTCCAAGCGCAGTGTTCTCTCGTGGCAGCTCACCCGAGGACCCTGACGAAGTCTCTCTGTGCACTTCGGGCTCACCAGCAGTGCTGTCCCGAGGCCGCTCGAGGGCGCTGGAAACGTAGCTCTCCTCAAGGAGCGTACAGTGAGTTGCCCATCACTGGGCACGCACAGAGGGCCTCCGAGGGACCCACCAGTGGGCCTCGAGGTTGCTCAGCCGGCCCACAGGGGTCTGGAGGTACTCGGTGAACTTGGGGGGAAAACGAGGCCTACCCGAGAGGCCTAGGAGGCCTCAGACCGGTACTTCCTTGAAAAGGAAGCACACAAGCGACTAAGAACGCGTGGAAAGCAGCTGCACGCCTCCCGCTCTGCACGGCTACCACGGGCCTAACCTGGAGGCAAGTTTTCACGTTGAGATTCCCTTTAGCTCTAGAGCTTGTCGGGCCGACCACCACCGCGGCCATGCAAGCCCCTGGTTTAGACGGAGCACACTCGCTTTCTCCCCAGAAGCATTCCTACGGGGTTTACAGGCCTCTCAAGAGCCGGGAACGGCAGGCAGCGTTCCGCGCAGCGTGAACGCTGCCTGCAGAAGGGGAAGGCAAGGCTAGCTCCCGCGGGTCACCTTTTCCACGGGCACACTCAGCCTACAGCCCTGGGGTTTCTCACAAGTCCGAAGAGGCACGGGTTGCCCTGGCTTTCCTTCCCTGACTCAACTGCTCGAAGTAGGGTGTTGTGAATCATGCGAACTGCCTCAACCAAGGAACGCCGTAGGCTGCTCCTCTGGGCCTGTGGCTCTTCAAGAGCCTGCAGTGCCACAGGAAGTACAGGACCTCCCCTAGAGTAAGAAGGCAGGCCGACGTCCTCTAGGAGGCACGGTGACTTCAGGCAGGACGTCGCAGCCGGAATGCCAAGACGAGGGTTCCTCCGAGGGCAGCTCAGACTAGGGCAGCGCGTAGGACTTCCAGGCCGTGTGGGACGTGCCAGAACGGCCTTCGTGAACGTGTGCGCGGGCTGAGGGAACTGAGCTGCTCCGAAAGGGAGGGCCGGGCGTTTCCCTACACCCGGCATGCACAGAGGGGGCTCTAACGGGCTACGGCTCTGGGCGTTGCTTAGCAGGCCCAGGTGCGCCTGGGGGTACTCAAGGGGTCCTGCCGGGAACAGGGCGCCCAGGCTAGCCTCCTAGGTGTCCAGAGAGCTGTGCTGCCCTTCAAGGAAGGCAGAGCAGAGGCCACCGCCTCATGGAAGCGGCTGCGCGCCCCTGCTTCTGCACGGCAAATCAGGCCCTTACTTCCAGGCATGTGTTCATGCTGGGTGTGCCTGTAGCGACATAGCATGGCAGGATTCTGACTTCCTCCTCGGGCAGAGTGACTCCAAGTGCGAGGGCCTCGAAGTATTCCAAGCGCAGTGTTCTCTCGTGGCAGCTCACCCGAGGACCCTGACGAAGTCTCTCTGTGCACTTCGGGCTCACCAGCAGTGCTGTCCCGAGGCCGCTCGAGGGCGCTGGAAACGTAGCTCTCCTCAAGGAGCGTACAGTGAGTTGCCCATCACTGGGCACGCACAGAGGGCCTCCGAGGGACCCACCAGTGGGCCTCGAGGTTGCTCAGCCGGCCCACAGGGGTCTGGAGGTACTCGGTGAACTTGGGGGGAAAACGAGGCCTACCCGAGAGGCCTAGGAGGCCTCAGACCGGTACTTCCTTGAAAAGGAAGCACACAAGCGACTAAGAACGCGTGGAAAGCAGCTGCACGCCTCCCGCTCTGCACGGCTACCACGGGCCTAACCTGGAGGCAAGTTTTCACGTTGAGATTCCCTTTAGCTCTAGAGCTTGTCGGGCCGACCACCACCGCGGCCATGCAAGCCCCTGGTTTAGACGGAGCACACTCGCTTTCTCCCCAGAAGCATTCCTACGGGGTTTACAGGCCTCTCAAGAGCCGGGAACGGCAGGCAGCGTTCCGCGCAGCGTGAACGCTGCCTGCAGAAGGGGAAGGCAAGGCTAGCTCCCGCGGGTCACCTTTTCCACGGGCACACTCAGCCTACAGCCCTGGGGTTTCTCACAAGTCCGAAGAGGCACGGGTTGCCCTGGCTTTCCTTCCCTGACTCAACTGCTCGAAGTAGGGTGTTGTGAATCATGCGAACTGCCTCAACCAAGGAACGCCGTAGGCTGCTCCTCTGGGCCTGTGGCTCTTCAAGAGCCTGCAGTGCCACAGGAAGTACAGGACCTCCCCTAGAGTAAGAAGGCAGGCCGACGTCCTCTAGGAGGCACGGTGACTTCAGGCAGGACGTCGCAGCCGGAATGCCAAGACGAGGGTTCCTCCGAGGGCAGCTCAGACTAGGGCAGCGCGTAGGACTTCCAGGCCGTGTGGGACGTGCCAGAACGGCCTTCGTGAACGTGTGCGCGGGCTGAGGGAACTGAGCTGCTCCGAAAGGGAGGGCCGTGCGTTTCCCTACACCCGGCATGCACAGAGGGGGCTCTAACGGGCTACGGCTCTGGGCGTTGCTTAGCAGGCCCAGGTGCGCCTGGGGGTACTCAAGGGGTCCTGCCGGGAACAGGGCGCCCAGGCTAGCCTCCTAGGTGTCCAGAGAGCTGTGCTGCCCTTCAAGGAAGGCAGAGCAGAGGCCACCGCCTCATGGAAGCGGCTGCGCGCCCCTGCTTCTGCACGGCAAATCAGGCCCTTACTTCCAGGCATGTGTTCATGCTGGGTGTGCCTGTAGCGACATAGCATGGCAGGATTCTGACTTCCTCCTCGGGCAGAGTGACTCCAAGTGCGAGGGCCTCGAAGTATTCCAAGCGCAGTGTTCTCTCGTGGCAGCTCACCCGAGGACCCTGACGAAGTCTCTCTGTGCACTTCGGGCTCACCAGCAGTGCTGTCCCGAGGCCGCTCGAGGGCGCTGGAAACGTAGCTCTCCTCAAGGAGCGTACAGTGAGTTGCCCATCACTGGGCACGCACAGAGGGCCTCCGAGGGACCCACCAGTGGGCCTCGAGGTTGCTCAGCCGGCCCACAGGGTTCTGGAGGTACTCGGTGAACTTGGGGGGAAAACGAGGCCTACCCGAGAGGCCTAGGAGGCCTCAGACCGGTACTTCCTTGAAAAGGAAGCACACAAGCGACTAAGAACGCGTGGAAAGCAGCTGCACGCCTCCCGCTCTGCACGGCTACCACGGGCCTAACCTGGAGGCAAGTTTTCACGTTGAGATTCCCTTTAGCTCTAGAGCTTGTCGGGCCGACCACCACCGCGGCCATGCAAGCCCCTGGTTTAGACGGAGCACACTCGCTTTCTCCCCAGAAGCATTCCTACGGGGTTTACAGGCCTCTCAAGAGCCGGGAACGGCAGGCAGCGTTCCGCGCAGCGTGAACGCTGCCTGCAGAAGGGGAAGGCAAGGCTAGCTCCCGCGGGTCACCTTTTCCACGGGCACACTCAGCCTACAGCCCTGGGGTTTCTCACAAGTCCGAAGAGGCACGGGTTGCCCTGGCTTTCCTTCCCTGACTCAACTGCTCGAAGTAGGGTGTTGTGAATCATGCGAACTGCCTCAACCAAGGAACGCCGTAGGCTGCTCCTCTGGGCCTGTGGCTCTTCAAGAGCCTGCAGTGCCACAGGAAGTACAGGACCTCCCCTAGAGTAAGAAGGCAGGCCGACGTCCTCTAGGAGGCACGGTGACTTCAGGCAGGACGTCGCAGCCGGAATGCCAAGACGAGGGTTCCTCCGAGGGCAGCTCAGACTAGGGCAGCGCGTAGGACTTCCAGGCCGTGTGGGACGTGCCAGAACGGCCTTCGTGAACGTGTGCGCGGGCTGAGGGAACTGAGCTGCTCCGAAAGGGAGGGCCGTGCGTTTCCCTACACCCGGCATGCACAGAGGGGGCTCTAACGGGCTACGGCTCTGGGCGTTGCTTAGCAGGCCCAGGTGCGCCTGGGGGTACTCAAGGGGTCCTGCCGGGAACAGGGCGCCCAGGCTAGCCTCCTAGGTGTCCAGAGAGCTGTGCTGCCCTTCAAGGAAGGCAGAGCAGAGGCCACCGCCTCATGGAAGCGGCTGCGCGCCCCTGCTTCTGCACGGCAAATCAGGCCCTTACTTCCAGGCATGTGTTCATGCTGGGTGTGCCTGTAGCGACATAGCATGGCAGGATTCTGACTTCCTCCTCGGGCAGAGTGACTCCAAGTGCGAGGGCCTCGAAGTATTCCAAGCGCAGTGTTCTCTCGTGGCAGCTCACCGGAGGACCCTGACGAAGTCTCTCTGTGCACTTCGGGCTCACCAGCAGTGCTGTCCCGAGGCCGCTCGAGGGCGCTGGAAACGTAGCTCTCCTCAAGGAGCGTACAGTGAGTTGCCCATCACTGGGCACGCACAGAGGGCCTCCGAGGGACCCACCAGTGGGCCTCGAGGTTGCTCGGCCGGCCCACAGGGGTCTGGAGGTACTCGGTGAACTTGGGGGGAAAACGAGGCCTACCCGAGAGGCCTAGGAGGCCTCAGACCGGTACTTCCTTGAAAAGGAAGCACACAAGCGACTAAGAACGCGTGGAAAGCAGCTGCACGCCTCCCGCTCTGCACGGCTACCACGGGCCTAACCTGGAGGCAAGTTTTCACGTTGAGATTCCCTTTAGCTCTAGAGCTTGTCGGGCCGACCACCACCGCGGCCATGCAAGCCCCTGGTTTAGACGGAGCACACTCGCTTTCTCCCCAGAAGCATTCCTACGGGGTTTACAGGCCTCTCAAGAGCCGGGAACGGCAGGCAGCGTTCCGCGCAGCGTGAACGCTGCCTGCAGAAGGGGAAGGCAAGGCTAGCTCCCGCGGGTCACCTTTTCCACGGGCACACTCAGCCTACAGCCCTGGGGTTTCTCACAAGTCCGAAGAGGCACGGGTTGCCCTGGCTTTCCTTCCCTGACTCAACTGCTCGAAGTAGGGTGTTGTGAATCATGCGAACTGCCTCAACCAAGGAACGCCGTAGGCTGCTCCTCTGGGCCTGTGGCTCTTCAAGAGCCTGCAGTGCCACAGGAAGTACAGGACCTCCCCTAGAGTAAGAAGGCAGGCCGACGTCCTCTAGGAGGCACGGTGACTTCAGGCAGGACGTCGCAGCCGGAATGCCAAGACGAGGGTTCCTCCGAGGGCAGCTCAGACTAGGGCAGCGCGTAGGACTTCCAGGCCGTGTGGGACGTGCCAGAACGGCCTTCGTGAACGTGTGCGCGGGCTGAGGGAACTGAGCTGCTCCGAAAGGGAGGGCCGGGCGTTTCCCTACACCCGGCATGCACAGAGGGGGCTCTAACGGGCTACGGCTCTGGGCGTTGCTTAGCAGGCCCAGGTGCGCCTGGGGGTACTCAAGGGGTCCTGCCGGGAACAGGGCGCCCAGGCTAGCCTCCTAGGTGTCCAGAGAGCTGTGCTGCCCTTCAAGGAAGGCAGAGCAGAGGCCACCGCCTCATGGAAGCGGCTGCGCGCCCCTGCTTCTGCACGGCAAATCAGGCCCTTACTCCCAGGCATGTGTTCATGCTGGGTGTGCCTGTAGCGACATAGCATGGCAGGATTCTGACTTCCTCCTCGGGCAGAGTGACTCCAAGTGCGAGGGCCTCGAAGTATTCCAAGCGCAGTGTTCTCTCGTGGCAGCTCACCCGAGGACCCTGACGAAGTCTCTCTGTGCACTTCGGGCTCACCAGCAGTGCTGTCCCGAGGCCGCTCGAGGGCGCTGGAAACGTAGCTCTCCTCAAGGAGCGTACAGTGAGTTGCCCATCACTGGGCACGCACAGAGGGCCTCCGAGGGACCCACCAGTGGGCCTCGAGGTTGCTCAGCCGGCCCACAGGGGTCTGGAGGTACTCGGTGAACTTGGGGGGAAAACGAGGCCTACCCGAGAGGCCTAGGAGGCCTCAGACCGGTACTTCCTTGAAAAGGAAGCACACAAGCGACTAAGAACGCGTGGAAAGCAGCTGCACGCCTCCCGCTCTGCACGGCTACCACGGGCCTAACCTGGAGGCAAGTTTTCACGTTGAGATTCCCTTTAGCTCTAGAGCTTGTCGGGCCGACCACCACCGCGGCCATGCAAGCCCCTGGTTTAGACGGAGCACACTCGCTTTCTCCCCAGAAGCATTCCTACGGGGTTTACAGGCCTCTCAAGAGCCGGGAACGGCAGGCAGCGTTCCGCGCAGCGTGAACGCTGCCTGCAGAAGGGGAAGGCAAGGCTAGCTCCCGCGGGTCACCTTTTCCACGGGCACACTCAGCCTACAGCCCTGGGGTTTCTCACAAGTCCGAAGAGGCACGGGTTGCCCTGGCTTTCCTTCCCTGACTCAACTGCTCGAAGTAGGGTGTTGTGAATCATGCGAACTGCCTCAACCAAGGAACGCCGTAGGCTGCTCCTCTGGGCCTGTGGCTCTTCAAGAGCCTGCAGTGCCACAGGAAGTACAGGACCTCCCCTAGAGTAAGAAGGCAGGCCGACGTCCTCTAGGAGGCACGGTGACTTCAGGCAGGACGTCGCAGCCGGAATGCCAAGACGAGGGTTCCTCCGAGGGCAGCTCAGACTAGGGCAGCGCGTAGGACTTCCAGGCCGTGTGGGACGTGCCAGAACGGCCTTCGTGAACGTGTGCGCGGGCTGAGGGAACTGAGCTGCTCCGAAAGGGAGGGCCGGGCGTTTCCCTACACCCGGCATGCACAGAGGGGGCTCTAACGGGCTACGGCTCTGGGCGTTGCTTAGCAGGCCCAGGTGCGCCTGGGGGTACTCAAGGGGTCCTGCCGGGAACAGGGCGCCCAGGCTAGCCTCCTACGTGTCCAGAGAGCTGTGCTGCCCTTCAAGGAAGGCAGAGCAGAGGCCACCGCCTCATGGAAGCGGCTGCGCGCCCCTGCTTCTGCACGGCAAATCAGGCCCTTACTTCCAGGCATGTGTTCATGCTGGGTGTGCCTGTAGCGACATAGCATGGCAGGATTCTGACTTCCTCCTCGGGCAGAGTGACTCCAAGTGCGAGGGCCTCGAAGTATTCCAAGCGCAGTGTTCTCTCGTGGCAGCTCACCCGAGGACCCTGACGAAGTCTCTCTGTGCACTTCGGGCTCACCAGCAGTGCTGTCCCGAGGCCGCTCGAGGGCGCTGGAAACGTAGCTCTCCTCAAGGAGCGTACAGTGAGTTGCCCATCACTGGGCACGCACAGAGGGCCTCCGAGGGACCCACCAGTGGGCCTCGAGGTTGCTCAGCCGGCCCACAGGGGTCTGGAGGTACTCGGTGAACTTGGGGGGAAAACGAGGCCTACCCGAGAGGCCTAGGAGGCCTCAGACCGGTACTTCCTTGAAAAGGAAGCACACAAGCGACTAAGAACGCGTGGAAAGCAGCTGCACGCCTCCCGCTCTGCACGGCTACCACGGGCCTAACCTGGAGGCAAGTTTTCACGTTGAGATTCCCTTTAGCTCTAGAGCTTGTCGGGCCGACCACCACCGCGGCCATGCAAGCCCCTGGTTTAGACGGAGCACACTCGCTTTCTCCCCAGAAGCATTCCTACGGGGTTTACAGGCCTCTCAAGAGCCGGGAACGGCAGGCAGCGTTCCGCGCAGCGTGAACGCTGCCTGCAGAAGGGGAAGGCAAGGCTAGCTCCCGCGGGTCACCTTTTCCACGGGCACACTCAGCCTACAGCCCTGGGGTTTCTCACAAGTCCGAAGAGGCACGGGTTGCCCTGGCTTTCCTTCCCTGACTCAACTGCTCGAAGTAGGGTGTTGTGAATCATGCGAACTGCCTCAACCAAGGAACGCCGTAGGCTGCTCCTCTGGGCCTGTGGCTCTTCAAGAGCCTGCAGTGCCACAGGAAGTACAGGACCTCCCCTAGAGTAAGAAGGCAGGCCGACGTCCTCTAGGAGGCACGGTGACTTCAGGCAGGACGTCGCAGCCGGAATGCCAAGACGAGGGTTCCTCCGAGGGCAGCTCAGACTAGGGCAGCGCGTAGGACTTCCAGGCCGTGTGGGACGTGCCAGAACGGCCTTCGTGAACGTGTGCGCGGGCTGAGGGAACTGAGCTGCTCCGAAAGGGAGGGCCGGGCGTTTCCCTACACCCGGCATGCACAGAGGGGGCTCTAACGGGCTACGGCTCTGGGCGTTGCTTAGCAGGCCCAGGTGCGCCTGGGGGTACTCAAGGGGTCCTGCCGGGAACAGGGCGCCCAGGCTAGCCTCCTAGGTGTCCAGAGAGCTGTGCTGCCCTTCAAGGAAGGCAGAGCAGAGGCCACCGCCTCATGGAAGCGGCTGCGCGCCCCTGCTTCTGCACGGCAAATCAGGCCCTTACTTCCAGGCATGTGTTCATGCTGGGTGTGCCTGTAGCGACATAGCATGGC
Source organism: Phocoena phocoena (assembly GCF_963924675.1). Lineage (NCBI taxonomy): Eukaryota > Metazoa > Chordata > Mammalia > Artiodactyla > Phocoenidae > Phocoena > Phocoena phocoena. Next base: position 181,149 of record NW_027077748.1, on the reverse strand, counting down.
AGGATTCTGACTTCCTCCTCGGGCAGAGTGACTCCAAGTGCGAGGGCCTCGAAGTATTCCAAGCGCAGTGTTCTCTCGTGGCAGCTCACCCGAGGACCCTGACGAAGTCTCTCTGTGCACTTCGGGCTCACCAGCAGTGCTGTCCCGAGGCCGCTCGAGGGCGCTGGAAACGTAGCTCTCCTCAAGGAGCGTACAGTGAGTTGCCCATCACTGGGCACGCACAGAGGGCCTCCGAGGGACCCACCAGTGGGCCTCGAGGTTGCTCAGCCGGCCCACAGGGGTCTGGAGGTACTCGGTGAACTTGGGGGGAAAACGAGGCCTACCCGAGAGGCCTAGGAGGCCTCAGACCGGTACTTCCTTGAAAAGGAAGCACACAAGCGACTAAGAACGCGTGGAAAGCAGCTGCACGCCTCCCGCTCTGCACGGCTACCACGGGCCTAACCTGGAGGCAAGTTTTCACGTTGAGATTCCCTTTAGCTCTAGAGCTTGTCGGGCCGACCACCACCGCGGCCATGCAAGCCCCTGGTTTAGACGGAGCACACTCGCTTTCTCCCCAGAAGCATTCCTACGGGGTTTACAGGCCTCTCAAGAGCCGGGAACGGCAGGCAGCGTTCCGCGCAGCGTGAACGCTGCCTGCAGAAGGGGAAGGCAAGGCTAGCTCCCGCGGGTCACCTTTTCCACGGGCACACTCAGCCTACAGCCCTGGGGTTTCTCACAAGTCCGAAGAGGCACGGGTTGCCCTGGCTTTCCTTCCCTGACTCAACTGCTCGAAGTAGGGTGTTGTGAATCATGCGAACTGCCTCAACCAAGGAACGCCGTAGGCTGCTCCTCTGGGCCTGTGGCTCTTCAAGAGCCTGCAGTGCCACAGGAAGTACAGGACCTCCCCTAGAGTAAGAAGGCAGGCCGACGTCCTCTAGGAGGCACGGTGACTTCAGGCAGGACGTCGCAGCCGGAATGCCAAGACGAGGGTTCCTCCGAGGGCAGCTCAGACTAGGGCAGCGCGTAGGACTTCCAGGCCGTGTGGGACGTGCCAGAACGGCCTTCGTGAACGTGTGCGCGGGCTGAGGGAACTGAGCTGCTCCGAAAGGGAGGGCCGGGCGTTTCCCTACACCCGGCATGCACAGAGGGGGCTCTAACGGGCTACGGCTCTGGGCGTTGCTTAGCAGGCCCAGGTGCGCCTGGGGGTACTCAAGGGGTCCTGCCGGGAACAGGGCGCCCAGGCTAGCCTCCTACGTGTCCAGAGAGCTGTGCTGCCCTTCAAGGAAGGCAGAGCAGAGGCCACCGCCTCATGGAAGCGGCTGCGCGCCCCTGCTTCTGCACGGCAAATCAGGCCCTTACTTCCAGGCATGTGTTCATGCTGGGTGTGCCTGTAGCGACATAGCATGGCAGGATTCTGACTTCCTCCTCGGGCAGAGTGACTCCAAGTGCGAGGGCCTCGAAGTATTCCAAGCGCAGTGTTCTCTCGTGGCAGCTCACCCGAGGACCCTGACGAAGTCTCTCTGTGCACTTCGGGCTCACCAGCAGTGCTGTCCCGAGGCCGCTCGAGGGCGCTGGAAACGTAGCTCTCCTCAAGGAGCGTACAGTGAGTTGCCCATCACTGGGCACGCACAGAGGGCCTCCGAGGGACCCACCAGTGGGCCTCGAGGTTGCTCAGCCGGCCCACAGGGGTCTGGAGGTACTCGGTGAACTTGGGGGGAAAACGAGGCCTACCCGAGAGGCCTAGGAGGCCTCAGACCGGTACTTCCTTGAAAAGGAAGCACACAAGCGACTAAGAACGCGTGGAAAGCAGCTGCACGCCTCCCGCTCTGCACGGCTACCACGGGCCTAACCTGGAGGCAAGTTTTCACGTTGAGATTCCCTTTAGCTCTAGAGCTTGTCGGGCCGACCACCACCGCGGCCATGCAAGCCCCTGGTTTAGACGGAGCACACTCGCTTTCTCCCCAGAAGCATTCCTACGGGGTTTACAGGCCTCTCAAGAGCCGGGAACGGCAGGCAGCGTTCCGCGCAGCGTGAACGCTGCCTGCAGAAGGGGAAGGCAAGGCTAGCTCCCGCGGGTCACCTTTTCCACGGGCACACTCAGCCTACAGCCCTGGGGTTTCTCACAAGTCCGAAGAGGCACGGGTTGCCCTGGCTTTCCTTCCCTGACTCAACTGCTCGAAGTAGGGTGTTGTGAATCATGCGAACTGCCTCAACCAAGGAACGCCGTAGGCTGCTCCTCTGGGCCTGTGGCTCTTCAAGAGCCTGCAGTGCCACAGGAAGTACAGGACCTCCCCTAGAGTAAGAAGGCAGGCCGACGTCCTCTAGGAGGCACGGTGACTTCAGGCAGGACGTCGCAGCCGGAATGCCAAGACGAGGGTTCCTCCGAGGGCAGCTCAGACTAGGGCAGCGCGTAGGACTTCCAGGCCGTGTGGGACGTGCCAGAACGGCCTTCGTGAACGTGTGCGCGGGCTGAGGGAACTGAGCTGCTCCGAAAGGGAGGGCCGGGCGTTTCCCTACACCCGGCATGCACAGAGGGGGCTCTAACGGGCTACGGCTCTGGGCGTTGCTTAGCAGGCCCAGGTGCGCCTGGGGGTACTCAAGGGGTCCTGCCGGGAACAGGGCGCCCAGGCTAGCCTCCTAGGTGTCCAGAGAGCTGTGCTGCCCTTCAAGGAAGGCAGAGCAGAGGCCACCGCCTCATGGAAGCGGCTGCGCGCCCCTGCTTCTGCACGGCAAATCAGGCCCTTACTTCCAGGCATGTGTTCATGCTGGGTGTGCCTGTAGCGACATAGCATGGCAGGATTCTGACTTCCTCCTCGGGCAGAGTGACTCCAAGTGCGAGGGCCTCGAAGTATTCCAAGCGCAGTGTTCTCTCGTGGCAGCTCACCCGAGGACCCTGACGAAGTCTCTCTGTGCACTTCGGGCTCACCAGCAGTGCTGTCCCGAGGCCGCTCGAGGGCGCTGGAAACGTAGCTCTCCTCAAGGAGCGTACAGTGAGTTGCCCATCACTGGGCACGCACAGAGGGCCTCCGAGGGACCCACCAGTGGGCCTCGAGGTTGCTCAGCCGGCCCACAGGGGTCTGGAGGTACTCGGTGAACTTGGGGGGAAAACGAGGCCTACCCGAGAGGCCTAGGAGGCCTCAGACCGGTACTTCCTTGAAAAGGAAGCACACAAGCGACTAAGAACGCGTGGAAAGCAGCTGCACGCCTCCCGCTCTGCACGGCTACCACGGGCCTAACCTGGAGGCAAGTTTTCACGTTGAGATTCCCTTTAGCTCTAGAGCTTGTCGGGCCGACCACCACCGCGGCCATGCAAGCCCCTGGTTTAGACGGAGCACACTCGCTTTCTCCCCAGAAGCATTCCTACGGGGTTTACAGGCCTCTCAAGAGCCGGGAACGGCAGGCAGCGTTCCGCGCAGCGTGAACGCTGCCTGCAGAAGGGGAAGGCAAGGCTAGCTCCCGCGGGTCACCTTTTCCACGGGCACACTCAGCCTACAGCCCTGGGGTTTCTCACAAGTCCGAAGAGGCACGGGTTGCCCTGGCTTTCCTTCCCTGACTCAACTGCTCGAAGTAGGGTGTTGTGAATCATGCGAACTGCCTCAACCAAGGAACGCCGTAGGCTGCTCCTCTGGGCCTGTGGCTCTTCAAGAGCCTGCAGTGCCACAGGAAGTACAGGACCTCCCCTAGAGTAAGAAGGCAGGCCGACGTCCTCTAGGAGGCACGGTGACTTCAGGCAGGACGTCGCAGCCGGAATGCCAAGACGAGGGTTCCTCCGAGGGCAGCTCAGACTAGGGCAGCGCGTAGGACTTCCAGGCCGTGTGGGACGTGCCAGAACGGCCTTCGTGAACGTGTGCGCGGGCTGAGGGAACTGAGCTGCTCCGAAAGGGAGGGCCGGGCGTTTCCCTACACCCGGCATGCACAGAGGGGGCTCTAACGGGCTACGGCTCTGGGCGTTGCTTAGCAGGCCCAGGTGCGCCTGGGGGTACTCAAGGGGTCCTGCCGGGAACAGGGCGCCCAGGCTAGCCTCCTAGGTGTCCAGAGAGCTGTGCTGCCCTTCAAGGAAGGCAGAGCAGAGGCCACCGCCTCATGGAAGCGGCTGCGCGCCCCTGCTTCTGCACGGCAAATCAGGCCCTTACTTCCAGGCATGTGTTCATGCTGGGTGTGCCTGTAGCGACATAGCATGGCAGGATTCTGACTTCCTCCTCGGGCAGAGTGACTCCAAGTGCGAGGGCCTCGAAGTATTCCAAGCGCAGTGTTCTCTCGTGGCAGCTCACCCGAGGACCCTGACGAAGTCTCTCTGTGCACTTCGGGCTCACCAGCAGTGCTGTCCCGAGGCCGCTCGAGGGCGCTGGAAACGTAGCTCTCCTCAAGGAGCGTACAGTGAGTTGCCCATCACTGGGCACGCACAGAGGGCCTCCGAGGGACCCACCAGTGGGCCTCGAGGTTGCTCAGCCGGCCCACAGGGGTCTGGAGGTACTCGGTGAACTTGGGGGGAAAACGAGGCCTACCCGAGAGGCCTAGGAGGCCTCAGACCGGTACTTCCTTGAAAAGGAAGCACACAAGCGACTAAGAACGCGTGGAAAGCAGCTGCACGCCTCCCGCTCTGCACGGCTACCACGGGCCTAACCTGGAGGCAAGTTTTCACGTTGAGATTCCCTTTAGCTCTAGAGCTTGTCGGGCCGACCACCACCGCGGCCATGCAAGCCCCTGGTTTAGACGGAGCACACTCGCTTTCTCCCCAGAAGCATTCCTACGGGGTTTACAGGCCTCTCAAGAGCCGGGAACGGCAGGCAGCGTTCCGCGCAGCGTGAACGCTGCCTGCAGAAGGGGAAGGCAAGGCTAGCTCCCGCGGGTCACCTTTTCCACGGGCACACTCAGCCTACAGCCCTGGGGTTTCTCACAAGTCCGAAGAGGCACGGGTTGCCCTGGCTTTCCTTCCCTGACTCAACTGCTCGAAGTAGGGTGTTGTGAATCATGCGAACTGCCTCAACCAAGGAACGCCGTAGGCTGCTCCTCTGGGCCTGTGGCTCTTCAAGAGCCTGCAGTGCCACAGGAAGTACAGGACCTCCCCTAGAGTAAGAAGGCAGGCCGACGTCCTCTAGGAGGCACGGTGACTTCAGGCAGGACGTCGCAGCCGGAATGCCAAGACGAGGGTTCCTCCGAGGGCAGCTCAGACTAGGGCAGCGCGTAGGACTTCCAGGCCGTGTGGGACGTGCCAGAACGGCCTTCGTGAACGTGTGCGCGGGCTGAGGGAACTGAGCTGCTCCGAAAGGGAGGGCCGTGCGTTTCCCTACACCCGGCATGCACAGAGGGGGCTCTAACGGGCTACGGCTCTGGGCGTTGCTTAGCAGGCCCAGGTGCGCCTGGGGGTACTCAAGGGGTCCTGCCGGGAACAAGGCGCCCAGGCTAGCCTCCTAGGTGTCCAGAGAGCTGTGCTGCCCTTCAAGGAAGGCAGAGCAGAGGCCACCGCCTCATGGAAGCGGCTGCGCGCCCCTGCTTCTGCACGGCAAATCAGGCCCTTACTTCCAGGCATGTGTTCATGCTGGGTGTGCCTGTAGCGACATAGCATGGCAGGATTCTGACTTCCTCCTCGGGCAGAGTGACTCCAAGTGCGAGGGCCTCGAAGTATTCCAAGCGCAGTGTTCTCTCGTGGCAGCTCACCCGAGGACCCTGACGAAGTCTCTCTGTGCACTTCGGGCTCACCAGCAGTGCTGTCCCGAGGCCGCTCGAGGGCGCTGGAAACGTAGCTCTCCTCAAGGAGCGTACAGTGAGTTGCCCATCACTGGGCACGCACAGAGGGCCTCCGAGGGACCCACCAGTGGGCCTCGAGGTTGCTCAGCCGGCCCACAGGGGTCTGGAGGTACTCGGTGAACTTGGGGGGAAAACGAGGCCTACCCGAGAGGCCTAGGAGGCCTCAGACCGGTACTTCCTTGAAAAGGAAGCACACAAGCGACTAAGAACGCGTGGAAAGCAGCTGCACGCCTCCCGCTCTGCACGGCTACCACGGGCCTAACCTGGAGGCAAGTTTTCACGTTGAGATTCCCTTTAGCTCTAGAGCTTGTCGGGCCGACCACCACCGCGGCCATGCAAGCCCCTGGTTTAGACGGAGCACACTCGCTTTCTCCCCAGAAGCATTCCTACGGGGTTTACAGGCCTCTCAAGAGCCGGGAACGGCAGGCAGCGTTCCGCGCAGCGTGAACGCTGCCTGCAGAAGGGGAAGGCAAGGCTAGCTCCCGCGGGTCACCTTTTCCACGGGCACACTCAGCCTACAGCCCTGGGGTTTCTCACAAGTCCGAAGAGGCACGGGTTGCCCTGGCTTTCCTTCCCTGACTCAACTGCTCGAAGTAGGGTGTTGTGAATCATGCGAACTGCCTCAACCAAGGAACGCCGTAGGCTGCTCCTCTGGGCCTGTGGCTCTTCAAGAGCCTGCAGTGCCACAGGAAGTACAGGACCTCCCCTAGAGTAAGAAGGCAGGCCGACGTCCTCTAGGAGGCACGGTGACTTCAGGCAGGACGTCGCAGCCGGAATGCCAAGACGAGGGTTCCTCCGAGGGCAGCTCAGACTAGGGCAGCGCGTAGGACTTCCAGGCCGTGTGGGACGTGCCAGAACGGCCTTCGTGAACGTGTGCGCGGGCTGAGGGAACTGAGCTGCTCCGAAAGGGAGGGCCGGGCGTTTCCCTACACCCGGCATGCACAGAGGGGGCTCTAACGGGCTACGGCTCTGGGCGTTGCTTAGCAGGCCCAGGTGCGCCTGGGGGTACTCAAGGGGTCCTGCCGGGAACAGGGCGCCCAGGCTAGCCTCCTAGGTGTCCAGAGAGCTGTGCTGCCCTTCAAGGAAGGCAGAGCAGAGGCCACCGCCTCATGGAAGCGGCTGCGCGCCCCTGCTTCTGCACGGCAAATCAGGCCCTTACTTCCAGGCATGTGTTCATGCTGGGTGTGCCTGTAGCGACATAGCATGGCAGGATTCTGACTTCCTCCTCGGGCAGAGTGACTCCAAGTGCGAGGGCCTCGAAGTATTCCAAGCGCAGTGTTCTCTCGTGGCAGCTCACCCGAGGACCCTGACGAAGTCTCTCTGTGCACTTCGGGCTCACCAGCAGTGCTGTCCCGAGGCCGCTCGAGGGCGCTGGAAACGTAGCTCTCCTCAAGGAGCGTACAGTGAGTTGCCCATCACTGGGCACGCACAGAGGGCCTCCGAGGGACCCACCAGTGGGCCTCGAGGTTGCTCAGCCGGCCCACAGGGGTCTGGAGGTACTCGGTGAACTTGGGGGGAAAACGAGGCCTACCCGAGAGGCCTAGGAGGCCTCAGACCGGTACTTCCTTGAAAAGGAAGCACACAAGCGACTAAGAACGCGTGGAAAGCAGCTGCACGCCTCCCGCTCTGCACGGCTACCACGGGCCTAACCTGGAGGCAAGTTTTCACGTTGAGATTCCCTTTAGCTCTAGAGCTTGTCGGGCCGACCACCACCGCGGCCATGCAAGCCCCTGGTTTAGACGGAGCACACTCGCTTTCTCCCCAGAAGCATTCCTACGGGGTTTACAGGCCTCTCAAGAGCCGGGAACGGCAGGCAGCGTTCCGCGCAGCGTGAACGCTGCCTGCAGAAGGGGAAGGCAAGGCTAGCTCCCGCGGGTCACCTTTTCCACGGGCACACTCAGCCTACAGCCCTGGGGTTTCTCACAAGTCCGAAGAGGCACGGGTTGCCCTGGCTTTCCTTCCCTGACTCAACTGCTCGAAGTAGGGTGTTGTGAATCATGCGAACTGCCTCAACCAAGGAACGCCGTAGGCTGCTCCTCTGGGCCTGTGGCTCTTCAAGAGCCTGCAGTGCCACAGGAAGTACAGGACCTCCCCTAGAGTAAGAAGGCAGGCCGACGTCCTCTAGGAGGCACGGTGACTTCAGGCAGGACGTCGCAGCCGGAATGCCAAGACGAGGGTTCCTCCGAGGGCAGCTCAGACTAGGGCAGCGCGTAGGACTTCCAGGCCGTGTGGGACGTGCCAGAACGGCCTTCGTGAACGTGTGCGCGGGCTGAGGGAACTGAGCTGCTCCGAAAGGGAGGGCCGTGCGTTTCCCTACACCCGGCATGCACAGAGGGGGCTCTAACGGGCTACGGCTCTGGGCGTTGCTTAGCAGGCCCAGGTGCGCCTGGGGGTACTCAAGGGGTCCTGCCGGGAACAAGGCGCCCAGGCTAGCCTCCTAGGTGTCCAGAGAGCTGTGCTGCCCTTCAAGGAAGGCAGAGCAGAGGCCACCGCCTCATGGAAGCGGCTGCGCGCCCCTGCTTCTGCACGGCAAATCAGGCCCTTACTTCCAGGCATGTGTTCATGCTGGGTGTGCCTGTAGCGACATAGCATGGCAGGATTCTGACTTCCTCCTCGGGCAGAGTGACTCCAAGTGCGAGGGCCTCGAAGTATTCCAAGCGCAGTGTTCTCTCGTGGCAGCTCACCCGAGGACCCTGACGAAGTCTCTCTGTGCACTTCGGGCTCACCAGCAGTGCTGTCCCGAGGCCGCTCGAGGGCGCTGGAAACGTAGCTCTCCTCAAGGAGCGTACAGTGAGTTGCCCATCACTGGGCACGCACAGAGGGCCTCCGAGGGACCCACCAGTGGGCCTCGAGGTTGCTCAGCCGGCCCACAGGGGTCTGGAGGTACTCGGTGAACTTGGGGGGAAAACGAGGCCTACCCGAGAGGCCTAGGAGGCCTCAGACCGGTACTTCCTTGAAAAGGAAGCACACAAGCGACTAAGAACGCGTGGAAAGCAGCTGCACGCCTCCCGCTCTGCACGGCTACCACGGGCCTAACCTGGAGGCAAGTTTTCACGTTGAGATTCCCTTTAGCTCTAGAGCTTGTCGGGCCGACCACCACCGCGGCCATGCAAGCCCCTGGTTTAGACGGAGCACACTCGCTTTCTCCCCAGAAGCATTCCTACGGGGTTTACAGGCCTCTCAAGAGCCGGGAACGGCAGGCAGCGTTCCGCGCAGCGTGAACGCTGCCTGCAGAAGGGGAAGGCAAGGCTAGCTCCCGCGGGTCACCTTTTCCACGGGCACACTCAGCCTACAGCCCTGGGGTTTCTCACAAGTCCGAAGAGGCACGGGTTGCCCTGGCTTTCCTTCCCTGACTCAACTGCTCGAAGTAGGGTGTTGTGAATCATGCGAACTGCCTCAACCAAGGAACGCCGTAGGCTGCTCCTCTGGGCCTGTGGCTCTTCAAGAGCCTGCAGTGCCACAGGAAGTACAGGACCTCCCCTAGAGTAAGAAGGCAGGCCGACGTCCTCTAGGAGGCACGGTGACTTCAGGCAGGACGTCGCAGCCGGAATGCCAAGACGAGGGTTCCTCCGAGGGCAGCTCAGACTAGGGCAGCGCGTAGGACTTCCAGGCCGTGTGGGACGTGCCAGAACGGCCTTCGTGAACGTGTGCGCGGGCTGAGGGAACTGAGCTGCTCCGAAAGGGAGGGCCGGGCGTTTCCCTACACCCGGCATGCACAGAGGGGGCTCTAACGGGCTACGGCTCTGGGCGTTGCTTAGCAGGCCCAGGTGCGCCTGGGGGTACTCAAGGGGTCCTGCCGGGAACAGGGCGCCCAGGCTAGCCTCCTAGGTGTCCAGAGAGCTGTGCTGCCCTTCAAGGAAGGCAGAGCAGAGGCCACCGCCTCATGGAAGCGGCTGCGCGCCCCTGCTTCTGCACGGCAAATCAGGCCCTTACTTCCAGGCATGTGTTCATGCTGGGTGTGCCTGTAGCGACATAGCATGGCAGGATTCTGACTTCCTCCTCGGGCAGAGTGACTCCAAGTGCGAGGGCCTCGAAGTATTCCAAGCGCAGTGTTCTCTCGTGGCAGCTCACCCGAGGACCCTGACGAAGTCTCTCTGTGCACTTCGGGCTCACCAGCAGTGCTGTCCCGAGGCCGCTCGAGGGCGCTGGAAACGTAGCTCTCCTCAAGGAGCGTACAGTGAGTTGCCCATCACTGGGCACGCACAGAGGGCCTCCGAGGGACCCACCAGTGGGCCTCGAGGTTGCTCAGCCGGCCCACAGGGGTCTGGAGGTACTCGGTGAACTTGGGGGGAAAACGAGGCCTACCCGAGAGGCCTAGGAGGCCTCAGACCGGTACTTCCTTGAAAAGGAAGCACACAAGCGACTAAGAACGCGTGGAAAGCAGCTGCACGCCTCCCGCTCTGCACGGCTACCACGGGCCTAACCTGGAGGCAAGTTTTCACGTTGAGATTCCCTTTAGCTCTAGAGCTTGTCGGGCCGACCACCACCGCGGCCATGCAAGCCCCTGGTTTAGACGGAGCACACTCGCTTTCTCCCCAGAAGCATTCCTACGGGGTTTACAGGCCTCTCAAGAGCCGGGAACGGCAGGCAGCGTTCCGCGCAGCGTGAACGCTGCCTGCAGAAGGGGAAGGCAAGGCTAGCTCCCGCGGGTCACCTTTTCCACGGGCACACTCAGCCTACAGCCCTGGGGTTTCTCACAAGTCCGAAGAGGCACGGGTTGCCCTGGCTTTCCTTCCCTGACTCAACTGCTCGAAGTAGGGTGTTGTGAATCATGCGAACTGCCTCAACCAAGGAACGCCGTAGGCTGCTCCTCTGGGCCTGTGGCTCTTCAAGAGCCTGCAGTGCCACAGGAAGTACAGGACCTCCCCTAGAGTAAGAAGGCAGGCCGACGTCCTCTAGGAGGCACGGTGACTTCAGGCAGGACGTCGCAGCCGGAATGCCAAGACGAGGGTTCCTCCGAGGGCAGCTCAGACTAGGGCAGCGCGTAGGACTTCCAGGCCGTGTGGGACGTGCCAGAACGGCCTTCGTGAACGTGTGCGCGGGCTGAGGGAACTGAGCTGCTCCGAAAGGGAGGGCCGTGCGTTTCCCTACACCCGGCATGCACAGAGGGGGCTCTAACGGGCTACGGCTCTGGGCGTTGCTTAGCAGGCCCAGGTGCGCCTGGGGGTACTCAGGGGGTCCTGCCGGGAACAGGGCGCCCAGGCTAGCCTCCTAGGTGTCCAGAGAGCTGTGCTGCCCTTCAAGGAAGGCAGAGCAGAGGCCACCGCCTCATGGAAGCGGCTGCGCGCCCCTGCTTCTGCACGGCAAATCAGGCCCTTACTTCCAGGCATGTGTTCATGCTGGGTGTGCCTGTAGCGACATAGCATGGCAGGATTCTGACTTCCTCCTCGGGCAGAGTGACTCCAAGTGCGAGGGCCTCGAAGTATTCCAAGCGCAGTGTTCTCTCGTGGCAGCTCACCCGAGGACCCTGACGAAGTCTCTCTGTGCACTTCGGGCTCACCAGCAGTGCTGTCCCGAGGCCGCTCGAGGGCGCTGGAAACGTAGCTCTCCTCAAGGAGCGTACAGTGAGTTGCCCATCACTGGGCACGCACAGAGGGCCTCCGAGGGACCCACCAGTGGGCCTCGAGGTTGCTCAGCCGGCCCACAGGGTTCTGGAGGTACTCGGTGAACTTGGGGGGAAAACGAGGCCTACCCGAGAGGCCTAGGAGGCCTCAGACCGGTACTTCCTTGAAAAGGAAGCACACAAGCGACTAAGAACGCGTGGAAAGCAGCTGCACGCCTCCCGCTCTGCACGGCTACCACGGGCCTAACCTGGAGGCAAGTTTTCACGTTGAGATTCCCTTTAGCTCTAGAGCTTGTCGGGCCGACCACCACCGCGGCCATGCAAGCCCCTGGTTTAGACGGAGCACACTCGCTTTCTCCCCAGAAGCATTCCTACGGGGTTTACAGGCCTCTCAAGAGCCGGGAACGGCAGGCAGCGTTCCGCGCAGCGTGAACGCTGCCTGCAGAAGGGGAAGGCAAGGCTAGCTCCCGCGGGTCACCTTTTCCACGGGCACACTCAGCCTACAGCCCTGGGGTTTCTCACAAGTCCGAAGAGGCACGGGTTGCCCTGGCTTTCCTTCCCTGACTCAACTGCTCGAAGTAGGGTGTTGTGAATCATGCGAACTGCCTCAACCAAGGAACGCCGTAGGCTGCTCCTCTGGGCCTGTGGCTCTTCAAGAGCCTGCAGTGCCACAGGAAGTACAGGACCTCCCCTAGAGTAAGAAGGCAGGCCGACGTCCTCTAGGAGGCACGGTGACTTCAGGCAGGACGTCGCAGCCGGAATGCCAAGACGAGGGTTCCTCCGAGGGCAGCTCAGACTAGGGCAGCGCGTAGGACTTCCAGGCCGTGTGGGACGTGCCAGAACGGCCTTCGTGAACGTGTGCGCGGGCTGAGGGAACTGAGCTGCTCCGAAAGGGAGGGCCGTGCGTTTCCCTACACCCGGCATGCACAGAGGGGGCTCTAACGGGCTACGGCTCTGGGCGTTGCTTAGCAGGCCCAGGTGCGCCTGGGGGTACTCAAGGGGTCCTGCCGGGAACAGGGCGCCCAGGCTAGCCTCCTAGGTGTCCAGAGAGCTGTGCTGCCCTTCAAGGAAGGCAGAGCAGAGGCCACCGCCTCATGGAAGCGGCTGCGCGCCCCTGCTTCTGCACGGCAAATCAGGCCCTTACTTCCAGGCATGTGTTCATGCTGGGTGTGCCTGTAGCGACATAGCATGGCAGGATTCTGACTTCCTCCTCGGGCAGAGTGACTCCAAGTGCGAGGGCCTCGAAGTATTCCAAGCGCAGTGTTCTCTCGTGGCAGCTCACCGGAGGACCCTGACGAAGTCTCTCTGTGCACTTCGGGCTCACCAGCAGTGCTGTCCCGAGGCCGCTCGAGGGCGCTGGAAACGTAGCTCTCCTCAAGGAGCGTACAGTGAGTTGCCCATCACTGGGCACGCACAGAGGGCCTCCGAGGGACCCACCAGTGGGCCTCGAGGTTGCTCGGCCGGCCCACAGGGGTCTGGAGGTACTCGGTGAACTTGGGGGGAAAACGAGGCCTACCCGAGAGGCCTAGGAGGCCTCAGACCGGTACTTCCTTGAAAAGGAAGCACACAAGCGACTAAGAACGCGTGGAAAGCAGCTGCACGCCTCCCGCTCTGCACGGCTACCACGGGCCTAACCTGGAGGCAAGTTTTCACGTTGAGATTCCCTTTAGCTCTAGAGCTTGTCGGGCCGACCACCACCGCGGCCATGCAAGCCCCTGGTTTAGACGGAGCACACTCGCTTTCTCCCCAGAAGCATTCCTACGGGGTTTACAGGCCTCTCAAGAGCCGGGAACGGCAGGCAGCGTTCCGCGCAGCGTGAACGCTGCCTGCAGAAGGGGAAGGCAAGGCTAGCTCCCGCGGGTCACCTTTTCCACGGGCACACTCAGCCTACAGCCCTGGGGTTTCTCACAAGTCCGAAGAGGCACGGGTTGCCCTGGCTTTCCTTCCCTGACTCAACTGCTCGAAGTAGGGTGTTGTGAATCATGCGAACTGCCTCAACCAAGGAACGCCGTAGGCTGCTCCTCTGGGCCTGTGGCTCTTCAAGAGCCTGCAGTGCCACAGGAAGTACAGGACCTCCCCTAGAGTAAGAAGGCAGGCCGACGTCCTCTAGGAGGCACGGTGACTTCAGGCAGGACGTCGCAGCCGGAATGCCAAGACGAGGGTTCCTCCGAGGGCAGCTCAGACTAGGGCAGCGCGTAGGACTTCCAGGCCGTGTGGGACGTGCCAGAACGGCCTTCGTGAACGTGTGCGCGGGCTGAGGAAACTGAGCTGCTCCGAAAGGGAGGGCCGGGCGTTTCCCTACACCCGGCATGCACAGAGGGGGCTCTAACGGGCTACGGCTCTGGGCGTTGCTTAGCAGGCCCAGGTGCGCCTGGGGGTACTCAAGGGGTCCTGCCGGGAACAGGGCGCCCAGGCTAGCCTCCTAGGTGTCCAGAGAGCTGTGCTGCCCTTCAAGGAAGGCAGAGCAGAGGCCACCGCCTCATGGAAGCGGCTGCGCGCCCCTGCTTCTGCACGGCAAATCAGGCCCTTACTCCCAGGCATGTGTTCATGCTGGGTGTGCCTGTAGCGACATAGCATGGCAGGATTCTGACTTCCTCCTCGGGCAGAGTGACTCCAAGTGCGAGGGCCTCGAAGTATTCCAAGCGCAGTGTTCTCTCGTGGCAGCTCACCCGAGGACCCTGACGAAGTCTCTCTGTGCACTTCGGGCTCACCAGCAGTGCTGTCCCGAGGCCGCTCGAGGGCGCTGGAAACGTAGCTCTCCTCAAGGAGCGTACAGTGAGTTGCCCATCACTGGGCACGCACAGAGGGCCTCCGAGGGACCCACCAGTGGGCCTCGAGGTTGCTCAGCCGGCCCACAGGGGTCTGGAGGTACTCGGTGAACTTGGGGGGAAAACGAGGCCTACCCGAGAGGCCTAGGAGGCCTCAGACCGGTACTTCCTTGAAAAGGAAGCACACAAGCGACTAAGAACGCGTGGAAAGCAGCTGCACGCCTCCCGCTCTGCACGGCTACCACGGGCCTAACCTGGAGGCAAGTTTTCACGTTGAGATTCCCTTTAGCTCTAGAGCTTGTCGGGCCGACCACCACCGCGGCCATGCAAGCCCCTGGTTTAGACGGAGCACACTCGCTTTCTCGCCAGAAGCATTCCTACGGGGTTTACAGGCCTCTCAAGAGCCGGGAACGGCAGGCAGCGTTCCGCGCAGCGTGAACGCTGCCTGCAGAAGGGGAAGGCAAGGCTAGCTCCCGCGGGTCACCTTTTCCACGGGCACACTCAGCCTACAGCCCTGGGGTTTCTCACAAGTCCGAAGAGGCACGGGTTGCCCTGGCTTTCCTTCCCTGACTCAACTGCTCGAAGTAGGGTGTTGTGAATCATGCGAACTGCCTCAACCAAGGAACGCCGTAGGCTGCTCCTCTGGGCCTGTGGCTCTTCAAGAGCCTGCAGTGCCACAGGAAGTACAGGACCTCCCCTAGAGTAAGAAGGCAGGCCGACGTCCTCTAGGAGGCACGGTGACTTCAGGCAGGACGTCGCAGCCGGAATGCCAAGACGAGGGTTCCTCCGAGGGCAGCTCAGACTAGGGCAGCGCGTAGGACTTCCAGGCCGTGTGGGACGTGCCAGAACGGCCTTCGTGAACGTGTGCGCGGGCTGAGGGAACTGAGCTGCTCCGAAAGGGAGGGCCGGGCGTTTCCCTACACCCGGCATGCACAGAGGGGGCTCTAACGGGCTACGGCTCTGGGCGTTGCTTAGCAGGCCCAGGTGCGCCTGGGGGTACTCAAGGGGTCCTGCCGGGAACAGGGCGCCCAGGCTAGCCTCCTAGGTGTCCAGAGAGCTGTGCTGCCCTTCAAGGAAGGCAGAGCAGAGGCCACCGCCTCATGGAAGCGGCTGCGCGCCCCTGCTTCTGCACGGCAAATCAGGCCCTTACTTCCAGGCATGTGTTCATGCTGGGTGTGCCTGTAGCGACATAGCATGGCAGGATTCTGACTTCCTCCTCGGGCAGAGTGACTCCAAGTGCGAGGGCCTCGAAGTATTCCAAGCGCAGTGTTCTCTCGTGGCAGCTCACCCGAGGACCCTGACGAAGTCTCTCTGTGCACTTCGGGCTCACCAGCAGTGCTGTCCCGAGGCCGCTCGAGGGCGCTGGAAACGTAGCTCTCCTCAAGGAGCGTACAGTGAGTTGCCCATCACTGGGCACGCACAGAGGGCCTCCGAGGGACCCACCAGTGGGCCTCGAGGTTGCTCAGCCGGCCCACAGGGGTCTGGAGGTACTCGGTGAACTTGGGGGGAAAACGAGGCCTACCCGAGAGGCCTAGGAGGCCTCAGACCGGTACTTCCTTGAAAAGGAAGCACACAAGCGACTAAGAACGCGTGGAAAGCAGCTGCACGCCTCCCGCTCTGCACGGCTACCACGGGCCTAACCTGGAGGCAAGTTTTCACGTTGAGATTCCCTTTAGCTCTAGAGCTTGTCGGGCCGACCACCACCGCGGCCATGCAAGCCCCTGGTTTAGACGGAGCACACTCGCTTTCTCCCCAGAAGCATTCCTACGGGGTTTACAGGCCTCTCAAGAGCCGGGAACGGCAGGCAGCGTTCCGCGCAGCGTGAACGCTGCCTGCAGAAGGGGAAGGCAAGGCTAGCTCCCGCGGGTCACCTTTTCCACGGGCACACTCAGCCTACAGCCCTGGGGTTTCTCACAAGTCCGAAGAGGCACGGGTTGCCCTGGCTTTCCTTCCCTGACTCAACTGCTCGAAGTAGGGTGTTGTGAATCATGCGAACTGCCTCAACCAAGGAACGCCGTAGGCTGCTCCTCTGGGCCTGTGGCTCTTCAAGAGCCTGCAGTGCCACAGGAAGTACAGGACCTCCCCTAGAGTAAGAAGGCAGGCCGACGTCCTCTAGGAGGCACGGTGACTTCAGGCAGGACGTCGCAGCCGGAATGCCAAGACGAGGGTTCCTCCGAGGGCAGCTCAGACTAGGGCAGCGCGTAGGACTTCCAGGCCGTGTGGGACGTGCCAGAACGGCCTTCGTGAACGTGTGCGCGGGCTGAGGGAACTGAGCTGCTCCGAAAGGGAGGGCCGTGCGTTTCCCTACACCCGGCATGCACAGAGGGGGCTCTAACGGGCTACGGCTCTGGGCGTTGCTTAGCAGGCCCAGGTGCGCCTGGGGGTACTCAAGGGGTCCTGCCGGGAACAAGGCGCCCAGGCTAGCCTCCTAGGTGTCCAGAGAGCTGTGCTGCCCTTCAAGGAAGGCAGAGCAGAGGCCACCGCCTCATGGAAGCGGCTGCGCGCCCCTGCTTCTGCACGGCAAATCAGGCCCTTACTTCCAGGCATGTGTTCATGCTGGGTGTGCCTGTAGCGACATAGCATGGCAGGATTCTGACTTCCTCCTCGGGCAGAGTGACTCCAAGTGCGAGGGCCTCGAAGTATTCCAAGCGCAGTGTTCTCTCGTGGCAGCTCACCCGAGGACCCTGACGAAGTCTCTCTGTGCACTTCGGGCTCACCAGCAGTGCTGTCCCGAGGCCGCTCGAGGGCGCTGGAAACGTAGCTCTCCTCAAGGAGCGTACAGTGAGTTGCCCATCACTGGGCACGCACAGAGGGCCTCCGAGGGACCCACCAGTGGGCCTCGAGGTTGCTCAGCCGGCCCACAGGGGTCTGGAGGTACTCGGTGAACTTGGGGGGAAAACGAGGCCTACCCGAGAGGCCTAGGAGGCCTCAGACCGGTACTTCCTTGAAAAGGAAGCACACAAGCGACTAAGAACGCGTGGAAAGCAGCTGCACGCCTCCCGCTCTGCACGGCTACCACGGGCCTAACCTGGAGGCAAGTTTTCACGTTGAGATTCCCTTTAGCTCTAGAGCTTGTCGGGCCGACCACCACCGCGGCCATGCAAGCCCCTGGTTTAGACGGAGCACACTCGCTTTCTCCCCAGAAGCATTCCTACGGGGTTTACAGGCCTCTCAAGAGCCGGGAACGGCAGGCAGCGTTCCGCGCAGCGTGAACGCTGCCTGCAGAAGGGGAAGGCAAGGCTAGCTCCCGCGGGTCACCTTTTCCACGGGCACACTCAGCCTACAGCCCTGGGGTTTCTCACAAGTCCGAAGAGGCACGGGTTGCCCTGGCTTTCCTTCCCTGACTCAACTGCTCGAAGTAGGGTGTTGTGAATCATGCGAACTGCCTCAACCAAGGAACGCCGTAGGCTGCTCCTCTGGGCCTGTGGCTCTTCAAGAGCCTGCAGTGCCACAGGAAGTACAGGACCTCCCCTAGAGTAAGAAGGCAGGCCGACGTCCTCTAGGAGGCACGGTGACTTCAGGCAGGACGTCGCAGCCGGAATGCCAAGACGAGGGTTCCTCCGAGGGCAGCTCAGACTAGGGCAGCGCGTAGGACTTCCAGGCCGTGTGGGACGTGCCAGAACGGCCTTCGTGAACGTGTGCGCGGGCTGAGGGAACTGAGCTGCTCCGAAAGGGAGGGCCGGGCGTTTCCCTACACCCGGCATGCACAGAGGGGGCTCTAACGGGCTACGGCTCTGGGCGTTGCTTAGCAGGCCCAGGTGCGCCTGGGGGTACTCAAGGGGTCCTGCCGGGAACAGGGCGCCCAGGCTAGCCTCCTAGGTGTCCAGAGAGCTGTGCTGCCCTTCAAGGAAGGCAGAGCAGAGGCCACCGCCTCATGGAAGCGGCTGCGCGCCCCTGCTTCTGCACGGCAAATCAGGCCCTTACTTCCAGGCATGTGTTCATGCTGGGTGTGCCTGTAGCGACATAGCATGGCAGGATTCTGACTTCCTCCTCGGGCAGAGTGACTCCAAGTGCGAGGGCCTCGAAGTATTCCAAGCGCAGTGTTCTCTCGTGGCAGCTCACCCGAGGACCCTGACGAAGTCTCTCTGTGCACTTCGGGCTCACCAGCAGTGCTGTCCCGAGGCCGCTCGAGGGCGCTGGAAACGTAGCTCTCCTCAAGGAGCGTACAGTGAGTTGCCCATCACTGGGCACGCACAGAGGGCCTCCGAGGGACCCACCAGTGGGCCTCGAGGTTGCTCAGCCGGCCCACAGGGTTCTGGAGGTACTCGGTGAACTTGGGGGGAAAACGAGGCCTACCCGAGAGGCCTAGGAGGCCTCAGACCGGTACTTCCTTGAAAAGGAAGCACACAAGCGACTAAGAACGCGTGGAAAGCAGCTGCACGCCTCCCGCTCTGCACGGCTACCACGGGCCTAACCTGGAGGCAAGTTTTCACGTTGAGATTCCCTTTAGCTCTAGAGCTTGTCGGGCCGACCACCACCGCGGCCATGCAAGCCCCTGGTTTAGACGGAGCACACTCGCTTTCTCCCCAGAAGCATTCCTACGGGGTTTACAGGCCTCTCAAGAGCCGGGAACGGCAGGCAGCGTTCCGCGCAGCGTGAACGCTGCCTGCAGAAGGGGAAGGCAAGGCTAGCTCCCGCGGGTCACCTTTTCCACGGGCACACTCAGCCTACAGCCCTGGGGTTTCTCACAAGTCCGAAGAGGCACGGGTTGCCCTGGCTTTCCTTCCCTGACTCAACTGCTCGAAGTAGGGTGTTGTGAATCATGCGAACTGCCTCAACCAAGGAACGCCGTAGGCTGCTCCTCTGGGCCTGTGGCTCTTCAAGAGCCTGCAGTGCCACAGGAAGTACAGGACCTCCCCTAGAGTAAGAAGGCAGGCCGACGTCCTCTAGGAGGCACGGTGACTTCAGGCAGGACGTCGCAGCCGGAATGCCAAGACGAGGGTTCCTCCGAGGGCAGCTCAGACTAGGGCAGCGCGTAGGACTTCCAGGCCGTGTGGGACGTGCCAGAACGGCCTTCGTGAACGTGTGCGCGGGCTGAGGGAACTGAGCTGCTCCGAAAGGGAGGGCCGTGCGTTTCCCTACACCCGGCATGCACAGAGGGGGCTCTAACGGGCTACGGCTCTGGGCGTTGCTTAGCAGGCCCAGGTGCGCCTGGGGGTACTCAGGGGGTCCTGCCGGGAACAGGGCGCCCAGGCTAGCCTCCTAGGTGTCCAGAGAGCTGTGCTGCCCTTCAAGGAAGGCAGAGCAGAGGCCACCGCCTCATGGAAGCGGCTGCGCGCCCCTGCTTCTGCACGGCAAATCAGGCCCTTACTTCCAGGCATGTGTTCATGCTGGGTGTGCCTGTAGCGACATAGCATGGCAGGATTCTGACTTCCTCCTCGGGCAGAGTGACTCCAAGTGCGAGGGCCTCGAAGTATTCCAAGCGCAGTGTTCTCTCGTGGCAGCTCACCCGAGGACCCTGACGAAGTCTCTCTGTGCACTTCGGGCTCACCAGCAGTGCTGTCCCGAGGCCGCTCGAGGGCGCTGGAAACGTAGCTCTCCTCAAGGAGCGTACAGTGAGTTGCCCATCACTGGGCACGCACAGAGGGCCTCCGAGGGACCCACCAGTGGGCCTCGAGGTTGCTCAGCCGGCCCACAGGGTTCTGGAGGTACTCGGTGAACTTGGGGGGAAAACGAGGCCTACCCGAGAGGCCTAGGAGGCCTCAGACCGGTACTTCCTTGAAAAGGAAGCACACAAGCGACTAAGAACGCGTGGAAAGCAGCTGCACGCCTCCCGCTCTGCACGGCTACCACGGGCCTAACCTGGAGGCAAGTTTTCACGTTGAGATTCCCTTTAGCTCTAGAGCTTGTCGGGCCGACCACCACCGCGGCCATGCAAGCCCCTGGTTTAGACGGAGCACACTCGCTTTCTCCCCAGAAGCATTCCTACGGGGTTTACAGGCCTCTCAAGAGCCGGGAACGGCAGGCAGCGTTCCGCGCAGCGTGAACGCTGCCTGCAGAAGGGGAAGGCAAGGCTAGCTCCCGCGGGTCACCTTTTCCACGGGCACACTCAGCCTACAGCCCTGGGGTTTCTCACAAGTCCGAAGAGGCACGGGTTGCCCTGGCTTTCCTTCCCTGACTCAACTGCTCGAAGTAGGGTGTTGTGAATCATGCGAACTGCCTCAACCAAGGAACGCCGTAGGCTGCTCCTCTGGGCCTGTGGCTCTTCAAGAGCCTGCAGTGCCACAGGAAGTACAGGACCTCCCCTAGAGTAAGAAGGCAGGCCGACGTCCTCTAGGAGGCACGGTGACTTCAGGCAGGACGTCGCAGCCGGAATGCCAAGACGAGGGTTCCTCCGAGGGCAGCTCAGACTAGGGCAGCGCGTAGGACTTCCAGGCCGTGTGGGACGTGCCAGAACGGCCTTCGTGAACGTGTGCGCGGGCTGAGGGAACTGAGCTGCTCCGAAAGGGAGGGCCGTGCGTTTCCCTACACCCGGCATGCACAGAGGGGGCTCTAACGGGCTACGGCTCTGGGCGTTGCTTAGCAGGCCCAGGTGCGCCTGGGGGTACTCAAGGGGTCCTGCCGGGAACAGGGCGCCCAGGCTAGCCTCCTAGGTGTCCAGAGAGCTGTGCTGCCCTTCAAGGAAGGCAGAGCAGAGGCCACCGCCTCATGGAAGCGGCTGCGCGCCCCTGCTTCTGCACGGCAAATCAGGCCCTTACTTCCAGGCATGTGTTCATGCTGGGTGTGCCTGTAGCGACATAGCATGGCAGGATTCTGACTTCCTCCTCGGGCAGAGTGACTCCAAGTGCGAGGGCCTCGAAGTATTCCAAGCGCAGTGTTCTCTCGTGGCAGCTCACCGGAGGACCCTGACGAAGTCTCTCTGTGCACTTCGGGCTCACCAGCAGTGCTGTCCCGAGGCCGCTCGAGGGCGCTGGAAACGTAGCTCTCCTCAAGGAGCGTACAGTGAGTTGCCCATCACTGGGCACGCACAGAGGGCCTCCGAGGGACCCACCAGTGGGCCTCGAGGTTGCTCGGCCGGCCCACAGGGGTCTGGAGGTACTCGGTGAACTTGGGGGGAAAACGAGGCCTACCCGAGAGGCCTAGGAGGCCTCAGACCGGTACTTCCTTGAAAAGGAAGCACACAAGCGACTAAGAACGCGTGGAAAGCAGCTGCACGCCTCCCGCTCTGCACGGCTACCACGGGCCTAACCTGGAGGCAAGTTTTCACGTTGAGATTCCCTTTAGCTCTAGAGCTTGTCGGGCCGACCACCACCGCGGCCATGCAAGCCCCTGGTTTAGACGGAGCACACTCGCTTTCTCCCCAGAAGCATTCCTACGGGGTTTACAGGCCTCTCAAGAGCCGGGAACGGCAGGCAGCGTTCCGCGCAGCGTGAACGCTGCCTGCAGAAGGGGAAGGCAAGGCTAGCTCCCGCGGGTCACCTTTTCCACGGGCACACTCAGCCTACAGCCCTGGGGTTTCTCACAAGTCCGAAGAGGCACGGGTTGCCCTGGCTTTCCTTCCCTGACTCAACTGCTCGAAGTAGGGTGTTGTGAATCATGCGAACTGCCTCAACCAAGGAACGCCGTAGGCTGCTCCTCTGGGCCTGTGGCTCTTCAAGAGCCTGCAGTGCCACAGGAAGTACAGGACCTCCCCTAGAGTAAGAAGGCAGGCCGACGTCCTCTAGGAGGCACGGTGACTTCAGGCAGGACGTCGCAGCCGGAATGCCAAGACGAGGGTTCCTCCGAGGGCAGCTCAGACTAGGGCAGCGCGTAGGACTTCCAGGCCGTGTGGGACGTGCCAGAACGGCCTTCGTGAACGTGTGCGCGGGCTGAGGGAACTGAGCTGCTCCGAAAGGGAGGGCCGTGCGTTTCCCTACACCCGGCATGCACAGAGGGGGCTCTAACGGGCTACGGCTCTGGGCGTTGCTTAGCAGGCCCAGGTGCGCCTGGGGGTACTCAAGGGGTCCTGCCGGGAACAAGGCGCCCAGGCTAGCCTCCTAGGTGTCCAGAGAGCTGTGCTGCCCTTCAAGGAAGGCAGAGCAGAGGCCACCGCCTCATGGAAGCGGCTGCGCGCCCCTGCTTCTGCACGGCAAATCAGGCCCTTACTTCCAGGCATGTGTTCATGCTGGGTGTGCCTGTAGCGACATAGCATGGCAGGATTCTGACTTCCTCCTCGGGCAGAGTGACTCCAAGTGCGAGGGCCTCGAAGTATTCCAAGCGCAGTGTTCTCTCGTGGCAGCTCACCCGAGGACCCTGACGAAGTCTCTCTGTGCACTTCGGGCTCACCAGCAGTGCTGTCCCGAGGCCGCTCGAGGGCGCTGGAAACGTAGCTCTCCTCAAGGAGCGTACAGTGAGTTGCCCATCACTGGGCACGCACAGAGGGCCTCCGAGGGACCCACCAGTGGGCCTCGAGGTTGCTCAGCCGGCCCACAGGGGTCTGGAGGTACTCGGTGAACTTGGGGGGAAAACGAGGCCTACCCGAGAGGCCTAGGAGGCCTCAGACCGGTACTTCCTTGAAAAGGAAGCACACAAGCGACTAAGAACGCGTGGAAAGCAGCTGCACGCCTCCCGCTCTGCACGGCTACCACGGGCCTAACCTGGAGGCAAGTTTTCACGTTGAGATTCCCTTTAGCTCTAGAGCTTGTCGGGCCGACCACCACCGCGGCCATGCAAGCCCCTGGTTTAGACGGAGCACACTCGCTTTCTCCCCAGAAGCATTCCTACGGGGTTTACAGGCCTCTCAAGAGCCGGGAACGGCAGGCAGCGTTCCGCGCAGCGTGAACGCTGCCTGCAGAAGGGGAAGGCAAGGCTAGCTCCCGCGGGTCACCTTTTCCACGGGCACACTCAGCCTACAGCCCTGGGGTTTCTCACAAGTCCGAAGAGGCACGGGTTGCCCTGGCTTTCCTTCCCTGACTCAACTGCTCGAAGTAGGGTGTTGTGAATCATGCGAACTGCCTCAACCAAGGAACGCCGTAGGCTGCTCCTCTGGGCCTGTGGCTCTTCAAGAGCCTGCAGTGCCACAGGAAGTACAGGACCTCCCCTAGAGTAAGAAGGCAGGCCGACGTCCTCTAGGAGGCACGGTGACTTCAGGCAGGACGTCGCAGCCGGAATGCCAAGACGAGGGTTCCTCCGAGGGCAGCTCAGACTAGGGCAGCGCGTAGGACTTCCAGGCCGTGTGGGACGTGCCAGAACGGCCTTCGTGAACGTGTGCGCGGGCTGAGGGAACTGAGCTGCTCCGAAAGGGAGGGCCGGGCGTTTCCCTACACCCGGCATGCACAGAGGGGGCTCTAACGGGCTACGGCTCTGGGCGTTGCTTAGCAGGCCCAGGTGCGCCTGGGGGTACTCAAGGGGTCCTGCCGGGAACAGGGCGCCCAGGCTAGCCTCCTAGGTGTCCAGAGAGCTGTGCTGCCCTTCAAGGAAGGCAGAGCAGAGGCCACCGCCTCATGGAAGCGGCTGCGCGCCCCTGCTTCTGCACGGCAAATCAGGCCCTTACTTCCAGGCATGTGTTCATGCTGGGTGTGCCTGTAGCGACATAGCATGGCAGGATTCTGACTTCCTCCTCGGGCAGAGTGACTCCAAGTGCGAGGGCCTCGAAGTATTCCAAGCGCAGTGTTCTCTCGTGGCAGCTCACCCGAGGACCCTGACGAAGTCTCTCTGTGCACTTCGGGCTCACCAGCAGTGCTGTCCCGAGGCCGCTCGAGGGCGCTGGAAACGTAGCTCTCCTCAAGGAGCGTACAGTGAGTTGCCCATCACTGGGCACGCACAGAGGGCCTCCGAGGGACCCACCAGTGGGCCTCGAGGTTGCTCAGCCGGCCCACAGGGGTCTGGAGGTACTCGGTGAACTTGGGGGGAAAACGAGGCCTACCCGAGAGGCCTAGGAGGCCTCAGACCGGTACTTCCTTGAAAAGGAAGCACACAAGCGACTAAGAACGCGTGGAAAGCAGCTGCACGCCTCCCGCTCTGCACGGCTACCACGGGCCTAACCTGGAGGCAAGTTTTCACGTTGAGATTCCCTTTAGCTCTAGAGCTTGTCGGGCCGACCACCACCGCGGCCATGCAAGCCCCTGGTTTAGACGGAGCACACTCGCTTTCTCCCCAGAAGCATTCCTACGGGGTTTACAGGCCTCTCAAGAGCCGGGAACGGCAGGCAGCGTTCCGCGCAGCGTGAACGCTGCCTGCAGAAGGGGAAGGCAAGGCTAGCTCCCGCGGGTCACCTTTTCCACGGGCACACTCAGCCTACAGCCCTGGGGTTTCTCACAAGTCCGAAGAGGCACGGGTTGCCCTGGCTTTCCTTCCCTGACTCAACTGCTCGAAGTAGGGTGTTGTGAATCATGCGAACTGCCTCAACCAAGGAACGCCGTAGGCTGCTCCTCTGGGCCTGTGGCTCTTCAAGAGCCTGCAGTGCCACAGGAAGTACAGGACCTCCCCTAGAGTAAGAAGGCAGGCCGACGTCCTCTAGGAGGCACGGTGACTTCAGGCAGGACGTCGCAGCCGGAATGCCAAGACGAGGGTTCCTCCGAGGGCAGCTCAGACTAGGGCAGCGCGTAGGACTTCCAGGCCGTGTGGGACGTGCCAGAACGGCCTTCGTGAACGTGTGCGCGGGCTGAGGAAACTGAGCTGCTCCGAAAGGGAGGGCCGGGCGTTTCCCTACACCCGGCATGCACAGAGGGGGCTCTAACGGGCTACGGCTCTGGGCGTTGCTTAGCAGGCCCAGGTGCGCCTGGGGGTACTCAAGGGGTCCTGCCGGGAACAGGGCGCCCAGGCTAGCCTCCTAGGTGTCCAGAGAGCTGTGCTGCCCTTCAAGGAAGGCAGAGCAGAGGCCACCGCCTCATGGAAGCGGCTGCGCGCCCCTGCTTCTGCACGGCAAATCAGGCCCTTACTCCCAGGCATGTGTTCATGCTGGGTGTGCCTGTAGCGACATAGCATGGCAGGATTCTGACTTCCTCCTCGGGCAGAGTGACTCCAAGTGCGAGGGCCTCGAAGTATTCCAAGCGCAGTGTTCTCTCGTGGCAGCTCACCCGAGGACCCTGACGAAGTCTCTCTGTGCACTTCGGGCTCACCAGCAGTGCTGTCCCGAGGCCGCTCGAGGGCGCTGGAAACGTAGCTCTCCTCAAGGAGCGTACAGTGAGTTGCCCATCACTGGGCACGCACAGAGGGCCTCCGAGGGACCCACCAGTGGGCCTCGAGGTTGCTCAGCCGGCCCACAGGGGTCTGGAGGTACTCGGTGAACTTGGGGGGAAAACGAGGCCTACCCGAGAGGCCTAGGAGGCCTCAGACCGGTACTTCCTTGAAAAGGAAGCACACAAGCGACTAAGAACGCGTGGAAAGCAGCTGCACGCCTCCCGCTCTGCACGGCTACCACGGGCCTAACCTGGAGGCAAGTTTTCACGTTGAGATTCCCTTTAGCTCTAGAGCTTGTCGGGCCGACCACCACCGCGGCCATGCAAGCCCCTGGTTTAGACGGAGCACACTCGCTTTCTCCCCAGAAGCATTCCTACGGGGTTTACAGGCCTCTCAAGAGCCGGGAACGGCAGGCAGCGTTCCGCGCAGCGTGAACGCTGCCTGCAGAAGGGGAAGGCAAGGCTAGCTCCCGCGGGTCACCTTTTCCACGGGCACACTCAGCCTACAGCCCTGGGGTTTCTCACAAGTCCGAAGAGGCACGGGTTGCCCTGGCTTTCCTTCCCTGACTCAACTGCTCGAAGTAGGGTGTTGTGAATCATGCGAACTGCCTCAACCAAGGAACGCCGTAGGCTGCTCCTCTGGGCCTGTGGCTCTTCAAGAGCCTGCAGTGCCACAGGAAGTACAGGACCTCCCCTAGAGTAAGAAGGCAGGCCGACGTCCTCTAGGAGGCACGGTGACTTCAGGCAGGACGTCGCAGCCGGAATGCCAAGACGAGGGTTCCTCCGAGGGCAGCTCAGACTAGGGCAGCGCGTAGGACTTCCAGGCCGTGTGGGACGTGCCAGAACGGCCTTCGTGAACGTGTGCGCGGGCTGAGGGAACTGAGCTGCTCCGAAAGGGAGGGCCGTGCGTTTCCCTACACCCGGCATGCACAGAGGGGGCTCTAACGGGCTACGGCTCTGGGCGTTGCTTAGCAGGCCCAGGTGCGCCTGGGGGTACTCAGGGGGTCCTGCCGGGAACAGGGCGCCCAGGCTAGCCTCCTAGGTGTCCAGAGAGCTGTGCTGCCCTTCAAGGAAGGCAGAGCAGAGGCCACCGCCTCATGGAAGCGGCTGCGCGCCCCTGCTTCTGCACGGCAAATCAGGCCCTTACTTCCAGGCATGTGTTCATGCTGGGTGTGCCTGTAGCGACATAGCATGGCAGGATTCTGACTTCCTCCTCGGGCAGAGTGACTCCAAGTGCGAGGGCCTCGAAGTATTCCAAGCGCAGTGTTCTCTCGTGGCAGCTCACCCGAGGACCCTGACGAAGTCTCTCTGTGCACTTCGGGCTCACCAGCAGTGCTGTCCCGAGGCCGCTCGAGGGCGCTGGAAACGTAGCTCTCCTCAAGGAGCGTACAGTGAGTTGCCCATCACTGGGCACGCACAGAGGGCCTCCGAGGGACCCACCAGTGGGCCTCGAGGTTGCTCAGCCGGCCCACAGGGGTCTGGAGGTACTCGGTGAACTTGGGGGGAAAACGAGGCCTACCCGAGAGGCCTAGGAGGCCTCAGACCGGTACTTCCTTGAAAAGGAAGCACACAAGCGACTAAGAACGCGTGGAAAGCAGCTGCACGCCTCCCGCTCTGCACGGCTACCACGGGCCTAACCTGGAGGCAAGTTTTCACGTTGAGATTCCCTTTAGCTCTAGAGCTTGTCGGGCCGACCACCACCGCGGCCATGCAAGCCCCTGGTTTAGACGGAGCACACTCGCTTTCTCCCCAGAAGCATTCCTACGGGGTTTACAGGCCTCTCAAGAGCCGGGAACGGCAGGCAGCGTTCCGCGCAGCGTGAACGCTGCCTGCAGAAGGGGAAGGCAAGGCTAGCTCCCGCGGGTCACCTTTTCCACGGGCACACTCAGCCTACAGCCCTGGGGTTTCTCACAAGTCCGAAGAGGCACGGGTTGCCCTGGCTTTCCTTCCCTGACTCAACTGCTCGAAGTAGGGTGTTGTGAATCATGCGAACTGCCTCAACCAAGGAACGCCGTAGGCTGCTCCTCTGGGCCTGTGGCTCTTCAAGAGCCTGCAGTGCCACAGGAAGTACAGGACCTCCCCTAGAGTAAGAAGGCAGGCCGACGTCCTCTAGGAGGCACGGTGACTTCAGGCAGGACGTCGCAGCCGGAATGCCAAGACGAGGGTTCCTCCGAGGGCAGCTCAGACTAGGGCAGCGCGTAGGACTTCCAGGCCGTGTGGGACGTGCCAGAACGGCCTTCGTGAACGTGTGCGCGGGCTGAGGGAACTGAGCTGCTCCGAAAGGGAGGGCCGTGCGTTTCCCTACACCCGGCATGCACAGAGGGGGCTCTAACGGGCTACGGCTCTGGGCGTTGCTTAGCAGGCCCAGGTGCGCCTGGGGGTACTCAAGGGGTCCTGCCGGGAACAGGGCGCCCAGGCTAGCCTCCTAGGTGTCCAGAGAGCTGTGCTGCCCTTCAAGGAAGGCAGAGCAGAGGCCACCGCCTCATGGAAGCGGCTGCGCGCCCCTGCTTCTGCACGGCAAATCAGGCCCTTACTTCCAGGCATGTGTTCATGCTGGGTGTGCCTGTAGCGACATAGCATGGCAGGATTCTGACTTCCTCCTCGGGCAGAGTGACTCCAAGTGCGAGGGCCTCGAAGTATTCCAAGCGCAGTGTTCTCTCGTGGCAGCTCACCGGAGGACCCTGACGAAGTCTCTCTGTGCACTTCGGGCTCACCAGCAGTGCTGTCCCGAGGCCGCTCGAGGGCGCTGGAAACGTAGCTCTCCTCAAGGAGCGTACAGTGAGTTGCCCATCACTGGGCACGCACAGAGGGCCTCCGAGGGACCCACCAGTGGGCCTCGAGGTTGCTCGGCCGGCCCACAGGGGTCTGGAGGTACTCGGTGAACTTGGGGGGAAAACGAGGCCTACCCGAGAGGCCTAGGAGGCCTCAGACCGGTACTTCCTTGAAAAGGAAGCACACAAGCGACTAAGAACGCGTGGAAAGCAGCTGCACGCCTCCCGCTCTGCACGGCTACCACGGGCCTAACCTGGAGGCAAGTTTTCACGTTGAGATTCCCTTTAGCTCTAGAGCTTGTCGGGCCGACCACCACCGCGGCCATGCAAGCCCCTGGTTTAGACGGAGCACACTCGCTTTCTCCCCAGAAGCATTCCTACGGGGTTTACAGGCCTCTCAAGAGCCGGGAACGGCAGGCAGCGTTCCGCGCAGCGTGAACGCTGCCTGCAGAAGGGGAAGGCAAGGCTAGCTCCCGCGGGTCACCTTTTCCACGGGCACACTCAGCCTACAGCCCTGGGGTTTCTCACAAGTCCGAAGAGGCACGGGTTGCCCTGGCTTTCCTTCCCTGACTCAACTGCTCGAAGTAGGGTGTTGTGAATCATGCGAACTGCCTCAACCAAGGAACGCCGTAGGCTGCTCCTCTGGGCCTGTGGCTCTTCAAGAGCCTGCAGTGCCACAGGAAGTACAGGACCTCCCCTAGAGTAAGAAGGCAGGCCGACGTCCTCTAGGAGGCACGGTGACTTCAGGCAGGACGTCGCAGCCGGAATGCCAAGACGAGGGTTCCTCCGAGGGCAGCTCAGACTAGGGCAGCGCGTAGGACTTCCAGGCCGTGTGGGACGTGCCAGAACGGCCTTCGTGAACGTGTGCGCGGGCTGAAGGAACTGAGCTGCTCCGAAAGGGAGGGCCGTGCGTTTCCCTACACCCGGCATGCACAGAGGGGGCTCTAACGGGCTACGGCTCTGGGCGTTGCTTAGCAGGCCCAGGTGCGCCTGGGGGTACTCAGGGGGTCCTGCCGGGAACAGGGCGCCCAGGCTAGCCTCCTAGGTGTCCAGAGAGCTGTGCTGCCCTTCAAGGAAGGCAGAGCAGAGGCCACCGCCTCATGGAAGCGGCTGCGCGCCCCTGCTTCTGCACGGCAAATCAGGCCCTTACTTCCAGGCATGTGTTCATGCTGGGTGTGCCTGTAGCGACATAGCATGGCAGGATTCTGACTTCCTCCTCGGGCAGAGTGACTCCAAGTGCGAGGGCCTCGAAGTATTCCAAGCGCAGTGTTCTCTCGTGGCAGCTCACCCGAGGACCCTGACGAAGTCTCTCTGTGCACTTCGGGCTCACCAGCAGTGCTGTCCCGAGGCCGCTCGAGGGCGCTGGAAACGTAGCTCTCCTCAAGGAGCGTACAGTGAGTTGCCCATCACTGGGCACGCACAGAGGGCCTCCGAGGGACCCACCAGTGGGCCTCGAGGTTGCTCAGCCGGCCCACAGGGGTCTGGAGGTACTCGGTGAACTTGGGGGGAAAACGAGGCCTACCCGAGAGGCCTAGGAGGCCTCAGACCGGTACTTCCTTGAAAAGGAAGCACACAAGCGACTAAGAACGCGTGGAAAGCAGCTGCACGCCTCCCGCTCTGCACGGCTACCACGGGCCTAACCTGGAGGCAAGTTTTCACGTTGAGATTCCCTTTAGCTCTAGAGCTTGTCGGGCCGACCACCACCGCGGCCATGCAAGCCCCTGGTTTAGACGGAGCACACTCGCTTTCTCCCCAGAAGCATTCCTACGGGGTTTACAGGCCTCTCAAGAGCCGGGAACGGCAGGCAGCGTTCCGCGCAGCGTGAACGCTGCCTGCAGAAGGGGAAGGCAAGGCTAGCTCCCGCGGGTCACCTTTTCCACGGGCACACTCAGCCTACAGCCCTGGGGTTTCTCACAAGTCCGAAGAGGCACGGGTTGCCCTGGCTTTCCTTCCCTGACTCAACTGCTCGAAGTAGGGTGTTGTGAATCATGCGAACTGCCTCAACCAAGGAACGCCGTAGGCTGCTCCTCTGGGCCTGTGGCTCTTCAAGAGCCTGCAGTGCCACAGGAAGTACAGGACCTCCCCTAGAGTAAGAAGGCAGGCCGACGTCCTCTAGGAGGCACGGTGACTTCAGGCAGGACGTCGCAGCCGGAATGCCAAGACGAGGGTTCCTCCGAGGGCAGCTCAGACTAGGGCAGCGCGTAGGACTTCCAGGCCGTGTGGGACGTGCCAGAACGGCCTTCGTGAACGTGTGCGCGGGCTGAGGGAACTGAGCTGCTCCGAAAGGGAGGGCCGTGCGTTTCCCTACACCCGGCATGCACAGAGGGGGCTCTAACGGGCTACGGCTCTGGGCGTTGCTTAGCAGGCCCAGGTGCGCCTGGGGGTACTCAAGGGGTCCTGCCGGGAACAGGGCGCCCAGGCTAGCCTCCTAGGTGTCCAGAGAGCTGTGCTGCCCTTCAAGGAAGGCAGAGCAGAGGCCACCGCCTCATGGAAGCGGCTGCGCGCCCCTGCTTCTGCACGGCAAATCAGGCCCTTACTTCCAGGCATGTGTTCATGCTGGGTGTGCCTGTAGCGACATAGCATGGCAGGATTCTGACTTCCTCCTCGGGCAGAGTGACTCCAAGTGCGAGGGCCTCGAAGTATTCCAAGCGCAGTGTTCTCTCGTGGCAGCTCACCGGAGGACCCTGACGAAGTCTCTCTGTGCACTTCGGGCTCACCAGCAGTGCTGTCCCGAGGCCGCTCGAGGGCGCTGGAAACGTAGCTCTCCTCAAGGAGCGTACAGTGAGTTGCCCATCACTGGGCACGCACAGAGGGCCTCCGAGGGACCCACCAGTGGGCCTCGAGGTTGCTCGGCCGGCCCACAGGGGTCTGGAGGTACTCGGTGAACTTGGGGGGAAAACGAGGCCTACCCGAGAGGCCTAGGAGGCCTCAGACCGGTACTTCCTTGAAAAGGAAGCACACAAGCGACTAAGAACGCGTGGAAAGCAGCTGCACGCCTCCCGCTCTGCACGGCTACCACGGGCCTAACCTGGAGGCAAGTTTTCACGTTGAGATTCCCTTTAGCTCTAGAGCTTGTCGGGCCGACCACCACCGCGGCCATGCAAGCCCCTGGTTTAGACGGAGCACACTCGCTTTCTCCCCAGAAGCATTCCTACGGGGTTTACAGGCCTCTCAAGAGCCGGGAACGGCAGGCAGCGTTCCGCGCAGCGTGAACGCTGCCTGCAGAAGGGGAAGGCAAGGCTAGCTCCCGCGGGTCACCTTTTCCACGGGCACACTCAGCCTACAGCCCTGGGGTTTCTCACAAGTCCGAAGAGGCACGGGTTGCCCTGGCTTTCCTTCCCTGACTCAACTGCTCGAAGTAGGGTGTTGTGAATCATGCGAACTGCCTCAACCAAGGAACGCCGTAGGCTGCTCCTCTGGGCCTGTGGCTCTTCAAGAGCCTGCAGTGCCACAGGAAGTACAGGACCTCCCCTAGAGTAAGAAGGCAGGCCGACGTCCTCTAGGAGGCACGGTGACTTCAGGCAGGACGTCGCAGCCGGAATGCCAAGACGAGGGTTCCTCCGAGGGCAGCTCAGACTAGGGCAGCGCGTAGGACTTCCAGGCCGTGTGGGACGTGCCAGAACGGCCTTCGTGAACGTGTGCGCGGGCTGAAGGAACTGAGCTGCTCCGAAAGGGAGGGCCGTGCGTTTCCCTACACCCGGCATGCACAGAGGGGGCTCTAACGGGCTACGGCTCTGGGCGTTGCTTAGCAGGCCCAGGTGCGCCTGGGGGTACTCAGGGGGTCCTGCCGGGAACAGGGCGCCCAGGCTAGCCTCCTAGGTGTCCAGAGAGCTGTGCTGCCCTTCAAGGAAGGCAGAGCAGAGGCCACCGCCTCATGGAAGCGGCTGCGCGCCCCTGCTTCTGCACGGCAAATCAGGCCCTTACTTCCAGGCATGTGTTCATGCTGGGTGTGCCTGTAGCGACATAGCATGGCAGGATTCTGACTTCCTCCTCGGGCAGAGTGACTCCAAGTGCGAGGGCCTCGAAGTATTCCAAGCGCAGTGTTCTCTCGTGGCAGCTCACCCGAGGACCCTGACGAAGTCTCTCTGTGCACTTCGGGCTCACCAGCAGTGCTGTCCCGAGGCCGCTCGAGGGCGCTGGAAACGTAGCTCTCCTCAAGGAGCGTACAGTGAGTTGCCCATCACTGGGCACGCACAGAGGGCCTCCGAGGGACCCACCAGTGGGCCTCGAGGTTGCTCAGCCGGCCCACAGGGGTCTGGAGGTACTCGGTGAACTTGGGGGGAAAACGAGGCCTACCCGAGAGGCCTAGGAGGCCTCAGACCGGTACTTCCTTGAAAAGGAAGCACACAAGCGACTAAGAACGCGTGGAAAGCAGCTGCACGCCTCCCGCTCTGCACGGCTACCACGGGCCTAACCTGGAGGCAAGTTTTCACGTTGAGATTCCCTTTAGCTCTAGAGCTTGTCGGGCCGACCACCACCGCGGCCATGCAAGCCCCTGGTTTAGACGGAGCACACTCGCTTTCTCCCCAGAAGCATTCCTACGGGGTTTACAGGCCTCTCAAGAGCCGGGAACGGCAGGCAGCGTTCCGCGCAGCGTGAACGCTGCCTGCAGAAGGGGAAGGCAAGGCTAGCTCCCGCGGGTCACCTTTTCCACGGGCACACTCAGCCTACAGCCCTGGGGTTTCTCACAAGTCCGAAGAGGCACGGGTTGCCCTGGCTTTCCTTCCCTGACTCAACTGCTCGAAGTAGGGTGTTGTGAATCATGCGAACTGCCTCAACCAAGGAACGCCGTAGGCTGCTCCTCTGGGCCTGTGGCTCTTCAAGAGCCTGCAGTGCCACAGGAAGTACAGGACCTCCCCTAGAGTAAGAAGGCAGGCCGACGTCCTCTAGGAGGCACGGTGACTTCAGGCAGGACGTCGCAGCCGGAATGCCAAGACGAGGGTTCCTCCGAGGGCAGCTCAGACTAGGGCAGCGCGTAGGACTTCCAGGCCGTGTGGGACGTGCCAGAACGGCCTTCGTGAACGTGTGCGCGGGCTGAGGGAACTGAGCTGCTCCGAAAGGGAGGGCCGTGCGTTTCCCTACACCCGGCATGCACAGAGGGGGCTCTAACGGGCTACGGCTCTGGGCGTTGCTTAGCAGGCCCAGGTGCGCCTGGGGGTACTCAAGGGGTCCTGCCGGGAACAGGGCGCCCAGGCTAGCCTCCTAGGTGTCCAGAGAGCTGTGCTGCCCTTCAAGGAAGGCAGAGCAGAGGCCACCGCCTCATGGAAGCGGCTGCGCGCCCCTGCTTCTGCACGGCAAATCAGGCCCTTACTTCCAGGCATGTGTTCATGCTGGGTGTGCCTGTAGCGACATAGCATGGCAGGATTCTGACTTCCTCCTCGGGCAGAGTGACTCCAAGTGCGAGGGCCTCGAAGTATTCCAAGCGCAGTGTTCTCTCGTGGCAGCTCACCGGAGGACCCTGACGAAGTCTCTCTGTGCACTTCGGGCTCACCAGCAGTGCTGTCCCGAGGCCGCTCGAGGGCGCTGGAAACGTAGCTCTCCTCAAGGAGCGTACAGTGAGTTGCCCATCACTGGGCACGCACAGAGGGCCTCCGAGGGACCCACCAGTGGGCCTCGAGGTTGCTCGGCCGGCCCACAGGGGTCTGGAGGTACTCGGTGAACTTGGGGGGAAAACGAGGCCTACCCGAGAGGCCTAGGAGGCCTCAGACCGGTACTTCCTTGAAAAGGAAGCACACAAGCGACTAAGAACGCGTGGAAAGCAGCTGCACGCCTCCCGCTCTGCACGGCTACCACGGGCCTAACCTGGAGGCAAGTTTTCACGTTGAGATTCCCTTTAGCTCTAGAGCTTGTCGGGCCGACCACCACCGCGGCCATGCAAGCCCCTGGTTTAGACGGAGCACACTCGCTTTCTCCCCAGAAGCATTCCTACGGGGTTTACAGGCCTCTCAAGAGCCGGGAACGGCAGGCAGCGTTCCGCGCAGCGTGAACGCTGCCTGCAGAAGGGGAAGGCAAGGCTAGCTCCCGCGGGTCACCTTTTCCACGGGCACACTCAGCCTACAGCCCTGGGGTTTCTCACAAGTCCGAAGAGGCACGGGTTGCCCTGGCTTTCCTTCCCTGACTCAACTGCTCGAAGTAGGGTGTTGTGAATCATGCGAACTGCCTCAACCAAGGAACGCCGTAGGCTGCTCCTCTGGGCCTGTGGCTCTTCAAGAGCCTGCAGTGCCACAGGAAGTACAGGACCTCCCCTAGAGTAAGAAGGCAGGCCGACGTCCTCTAGGAGGCACGGTGACTTCAGGCAGGACGTCGCAGCCGGAATGCCAAGACGAGGGTTCCTCCGAGGGCAGCTCAGACTAGGGCAGCGCGTAGGACTTCCAGGCCGTGTGGGACGTGCCAGAACGGCCTTCGTGAACGTGTGCGCGGGCTGAGGAAACTGAGCTGCTCCGAAAGGGAGGGCCGTGCGTTTCCCTACACCCGGCATGCACAGAGGGGGCTCTAACGGGCTACGGCTCTGGGCGTTGCTTAGCAGGCCCAGGTGCGCCTGGGGGTACTCAAGGGGTCCTGCCGGGAACAGGGCGCCCAGGCTAGCCTCCTAGGTGTCCAGAGAGCTGTGCTGCCCTTCAAGGAAGGCAGAGCAGAGGCCACCGCCTCATGGAAGCGGCTGCGCGCCCCTCCTTCTGCACGGCAAATCAGGCCCTTACTCCCAGGCATGTGTTCATGCTGGGTGTGCCTGTAGCGACATAGCATGGCAGGATTCTGACTTCCTCCTCGGGCAGAGTGACTCCAAGTGCGAGGGCCTCGAAGTATTCCAAGCGCAGTGTTCTCTCGTGGCAGCTCACCGGAGGACCCTGACGAAGTCTCTCTGTGCACTTCGGGCTCACCAGCAGTGCTGTCCCGAGGCCGCTCGAGGGCGCTGGAAACGTAGCTCTCCTCAAGGAGCGTACAGTGAGTTGCCCATCACTGGGCACGCACAGAGGGCCTCCGAGGGACCCACCAGTGGGCCTCGAGGTTGCTCAGCCGGCCCACAGGGGTCTGGAGGTACTCGGTGAACTTGGGGGGAAAACGAGGCCTACCCGAGAGGCCTAGGAGGCCTCAGACCGGTACTTCCTTGAAAAGGAAGCACACAAGCGACTAAGAACGCGTGGAAAGCAGCTGCACGCCTCCCGCTCTGCACGGCTACCACGGGCCTAACCTGGAGGCAAGTTTTCACGTTGAGATTCCCTTTAGCTCTAGAGCTTGTCGGGCCGACCACCACCGCGGCCATGCAAGCCCCTGGTTTAGACGGAGCACACTCGCTTTCTCCCCAGAAGCATTCCTACGGGGTTTACAGGCCTCTCAAGAGCCGGGAACGGCAGGCAGCGTTCCGCGCAGCGTGAACGCTGCCTGCAGAAGGGGAAGGCAAGGCTAGCTCCCGCGGGTCACCTTTTCCACGGGCACACTCAGCCTACAGCCCTGGGGTTTCTCACAAGTCCGAAGAGGCACGGGTTGCCCTGGCTTTCCTTCCCTGACTCAACTGCTCGAAGTAGGGTGTTGTGAATCATGCGAACTGCCTCAACCAAGGAACGCCGTAGGCTGCTCCTCTGGGCCTGTGGCTCTTCAAGAGCCTGCAGTGCCACAGGAAGTACAGGACCTCCCCTAGAGTAAGAAGGCAGGCCGACGTCCTCTAGGAGGCACGGTGACTTCAGGCAGGACGTCGCAGCCGGAATGCCAAGACGAGGGTTCCTCCGAGGGCAGCTCAGACTAGGGCAGCGCGTAGGACTTCCAGGCCGTGTGGGACGTGCCAGAACGGCCTTCGTGAACGTGTGCGCGGGCTGAGGGAACTGAGCTGCTCCGAAAGGGAGGGCCGTGCGTTTCCCTACACCCGGCATGCACAGAGGGGGCTCTAACGGGCTACGGCTCTGGGCGTTGCTTAGCAGGCCCAGGTGCGCCTGGGGGTACTCAGGGGGTCCTGCCGGGAACAGGGCGCCCAGGCTAGCCTCCTAGGTGTCCAGAGAGCTGTGCTGCCCTTCAAGGAAGGCAGAGCAGAGGCCACCGCCTCATGGAAGCGGCTGCGCGCCCCTGCTTCTGCACGGCAAATCAGGCCCTTACTTCCAGGCATGTGTTCATGCTGGGTGTGCCTGTAGCGACATAGCATGGCAGGATTCTGACTTCCTCCTCGGGCAGAGTGACTCCAAGTGCGAGGGCCTCGAAGTATTCCAAGCGCAGTGTTCTCTCGTGGCAGCTCACCCGAGGACCCTGACGAAGTCTCTCTGTGCACTTCGGGCTCACCAGCAGTGCTGTCCCGAGGCCGCTCGAGGGCGCTGGAAACGTAGCTCTCCTCAAGGAGCGTACAGTGAGTTGCCCATCACTGGGCACGCACAGAGGGCCTCCGAGGGACCCACCAGTGGGCCTCGAGGTTGCTCAGCCGGCCCACAGGGGTCTGGAGGTACTCGGTGAACTTGGGGGGAAAACGAGGCCTACCCGAGAGGCCTAGGAGGCCTCAGACCGGTACTTCCTTGAAAAGGAAGCACACAAGCGACTAAGAACGCGTGGAAAGCAGCTGCACGCCTCCCGCTCTGCACGGCTACCACGGGCCTAACCTGGAGGCAAGTTTTCACGTTGAGATTCCCTTTAGCTCTAGAGCTTGTCGGGCCGACCACCACCGCGGCCATGCAAGCCCCTGGTTTAGACGGAGCACACTCGCTTTCTCCCCAGAAGCATTCCTACGGGGTTTACAGGCCTCTCAAGAGCCGGGAACGGCAGGCAGCGTTCCGCGCAGCGTGAACGCTGCCTGCAGAAGGGGAAGGCAAGGCTAGCTCCCGCGGGTCACCTTTTCCACGGGCACACTCAGCCTACAGCCCTGGGGTTTCTCACAAGTCCGAAGAGGCACGGGTTGCCCTGGCTTTCCTTCCCTGACTCAACTGCTCGAAGTAGGGTGTTGTGAATCATGCGAACTGCCTCAACCAAGGAACGCCGTAGGCTGCTCCTCTGGGCCTGTGGCTCTTCAAGAGCCTGCAGTGCCACAGGAAGTACAGGACCTCCCCTAGAGTAAGAAGGCAGGCCGACGTCCTCTAGGAGGCACGGTGACTTCAGGCAGGACGTCGCAGCCGGAACGCCAAGACGAGGGTTCCTCCGAGGGCAGCTCAGACTAGGGCAGCGCGTAGGACTTCCAGGCCGTGTGGGACGTGCCAGAACGGCCTTCGTGAACGTGTGCGCGGGCTGAGGAAACTGAGCTGCTCCGAAAGGGAGGGCCGTGCGGTTCCCTACACCCGGCATGCACAGAGGGGGCTCTAACGGGCTACGGCTCTGGGCGTTGCTTAGCAGGCCCAGGTGCGCCTGGGGGTACTCAAGGGGTCCTGCCGGGAACAGGGCGCCCAGGCTAGCCTCCTAGGTGTCCAGAGAGCTGTGCTGCCCTTCAAGGAAGGCAGAGCAGAGGCCACCGCCTCATGGAAGCGGCTGCGCGCCCCTGCTTCTGCACGGCAAATCAGGCCCTTACTCCCAGGCATGTGTTCATGCTGGGTGTGCCTGTAGCGACATAGCATGGCAGGATTCTGACTTCCTCCTCGGGCAGAGTGACTCCAAGTGCGAGGGCCTCGAAGTATTCCAAGCGCAGTGTTCTCTCGTGGCAGCTCACCGGAGGACCCTGACGAAGTCTCTCTGTGCACTTCGGGCTCACCAGCAGTGCTGTCCCGAGGCCGCTCGAGGGCGCTGGAAACGTAGCTCTCCTCAAGGAGCGTACAGTGAGTTGCCCATCACTGGGCACGCACAGAGGGCCTCCGAGGGACCCACCAGTGGGCCTCGAGGTTGCTCAGCCGGCCCACAGGGGTCTGGAGGTACTCGGTGAACTTGGGGGGAAAACGAGGCCTACCCGAGAGGCCTAGGAGGCCTCAGACCGGTACTTCCTTGAAAAGGAAGCACACAAGCGACTAAGAACGCGTGGAAAGCAGCTGCACGCCTCCCGCTCTGCACGGCTACCACGGGCCTAACCTGGAGGCAAGTTTTCACGTTGAGATTCCCTTTAGCTCTAGAGCTTGTCGGGCCGACCACCACCGCGGCCATGCAAGCCCCTGGTTTAGACGGAGCACACTCGCTTTCTCCCCAGAAGCATTCCTACGGGGTTTACAGGCCTCTCAAGAGCCGGGAACGGCAGGCAGCGTTCCGCGCAGCGTGAACGCTGCCTGCAGAAGGGGAAGGCAAGGCTAGCTCCCGCGGGTCACCTTTTCCACGGGCACACTCAGCCTACAGCCCTGGGGTTTCTCACAAGTCCGAAGAGGCACGGGTTGCCCTGGCTTTCCTTCCCTGACTCAACTGCTCGAAGTAGGGTGTTGTGAATCATGCGAACTGCCTCAACCAAGGAACGCCGTAGGCTGCTCCTCTGGGCCTGTGGCTCTTCAAGAGCCTGCAGTGCCACAGGAAGTACAGGACCTCCCCTAGAGTAAGAAGGCAGGCCGACGTCCTCTAGGAGGCACGGTGACTTCAGGCAGGACGTCGCAGCCGGAATGCCAAGACGAGGGTTCCTCCGAGGGCAGCTCAGACTAGGGCAGCGCGTAGGACTTCCAGGCCGTGTGGGACGTGCCAGAACGGCCTTCGTGAACGTGTGCGCGGGCTGAGGGAACTGAGCTGCTCCGAAAGGGAGGGCCGTGCGTTTCCCTACACCCGGCATGCACAGAGGGGGCTCTAACGGGCTACGGCTCTGGGCGTTGCTTAGCAGGCCCAGGTGCGCCTGGGGGTACTCAGGGGGTCCTGCCGGGAACAGGGCGCCCAGGCTAGCCTCCTAGGTGTCCAGAGAGCTGTGCTGCCCTTCAAGGAAGGCAGAGCAGAGGCCACCGCCTCATGGAAGCGGCTGCGCGCCCCTGCTTCTGCACGGCAAATCAGGCCCTTACTTCCAGGCATGTGTTCATGCTGGGTGTGCCTGTAGCGACATAGCATGGCAGGATTCTGACTTCCTCCTCGGGCAGAGTGACTCCAAGTGCGAGGGCCTCGAAGTATTCCAAGCGCAGTGTTCTCTCGTGGCAGCTCACCGGAGGACCCTGACGAAGTCTCTCTGTGCACTTCGGGCTCACCAGCAGTGCTGTCCCGAGGCCGCTCGAGGGCGCTGGAAACGTAGCTCTCCTCAAGGAGCGTACAGTGAGTTGCCCATCACTGGGCACGCACAGAGGGCCTCCGAGGGACCCACCAGTGGGCCTCGAGGTTGCTCGGCCGGCCCACAGGGGTCTGGAGGTACTCGGTGAACTTGGGGGGAAAACGAGGCCTACCCGAGAGGCCTAGGAGGCCTCAGACCGGTACTTCCTTGAAAAGGAAGCACACAAGCGACTAAGAACGCGTGGAAAGCAGCTGCACGCCTCCCGCTCTGCACGGCTACCACGGGCCTAACCTGGAGGCAAGTTTTCACGTTGAGATTCCCTTTAGCTCTAGAGCTTGTCGGGCCGACCACCACCGCGGCCATGCAAGCCCCTGGTTTAGACGGAGCACACTCGCTTTCTCCCCAGAAGCATTCCTACGGGGTTTACAGGCCTCTCAAGAGCCGGGAACGGCAGGCAGCGTTCCGCGCAGCGTGAACGCTGCCTGCAGAAGGGGAAGGCAAGGCTAGCTCCCGCGGGTCACCTTTTCCACGGGCACACTCAGCCTACAGCCCTGGGGTTTCTCACAAGTCCGAAGAGGCACGGGTTGCCCTGGCTTTCCTTCCCTGACTCAACTGCTCGAAGTAGGGTGTTGTGAATCATGCGAACTGCCTCAACCAAGGAACGCCGTAGGCTGCTCCTCTGGGCCTGTGGCTCTTCAAGAGCCTGCAGTGCCACAGGAAGTACAGGACCTCCCCTAGAGTAAGAAGGCAGGCCGACGTCCTCTAGGAGGCACGGTGACTTCAGGCAGGACGTCGCAGCCGGAATGCCAAGACGAGGGTTCCTCCGAGGGCAGCTCAGACTAGGGCAGCGCGTAGGACTTCCAGGCCGTGTGGGACGTGCCAGAACGGCCTTCGTGAACGTGTGCGCGGGCTGAGGAAACTGAGCTGCTCCGAAAGGGAGGGCCGTGCGTTTCCCTACACCCGGCATGCACAGAGGGGGCTCTAACGGGCTACGGCTCTGGGCGTTGCTTAGCAGGCCCAGGTGCGCCTGGGGGTACTCAAGGGGTCCTGCCGGGAACAGGGCGCCCAGGCTAGCCTCCTAGGTGTCCAGAGAGCTGTGCTGCCCTTCAAGGAAGGCAGAGCAGAGGCCACCGCCTCATGGAAGCGGCTGCGCGCCCCTGCTTCTGCACGGCAAATCAGGCCCTTACTCCCAGGCATGTGTTCATGCTGGGTGTGCCTGTAGCGACATAGCATGGCAGGATTCTGACTTCCTCCTCGGGCAGAGTGACTCCAAGTGCGAGGGCCTCGAAGTATTCCAAGCGCAGTGTTCTCTCGTGGCAGCTCACCGGAGGACCCTGACGAAGTCTCTCTGTGCACTTCGGGCTCACCAGCAGTGCTGTCCCGAGGCCGCTCGAGGGCGCTGGAAACGTAGCTCTCCTCAAGGAGCGTACAGTGAGTTGCCCATCACTGGGCACGCACAGAGGGCCTCCGAGGGACCCACCAGTGGGCCTCGAGGTTGCTCAGCCGGCCCACAGGGGTCTGGAGGTACTCGGTGAACTTGGGGGGAAAACGAGGCCTACCCGAGAGGCCTAGGAGGCCTCAGACCGGTACTTCCTTGAAAAGGAAGCACACAAGCGACTAAGAACGCGTGGAAAGCAGCTGCACGCCTCCCGCTCTGCACGGCTACCACGGGCCTAACCTGGAGGCAAGTTTTCACGTTGAGATTCCCTTTAGCTCTAGAGCTTGTCGGGCCGACCACCACCGCGGCCATGCAAGCCCCTGGTTTAGACGGAGCACACTCGCTTTCTCCCCAGAAGCATTCCTACGGGGTTTACAGGCCTCTCAAGAGCCGGGAACGGCAGGCAGCGTTCCGCGCAGCGTGAACGCTGCCTGCAGAAGGGGAAGGCAAGGCTAGCTCCCGCGGGTCACCTTTTCCACGGGCACACTCAGCCTACAGCCCTGGGGTTTCTCACAAGTCCGAAGAGGCACGGGTTGCCCTGGCTTTCCTTCCCTGACTCAACTGCTCGAAGTAGGGTGTTGTGAATCATGCGAACTGCCTCAACCAAGGAACGCCGTAGGCTGCTCCTCTGGGCCTGTGGCTCTTCAAGAGCCTGCAGTGCCACAGGAAGTACAGGACCTCCCCTAGAGTAAGAAGGCAGGCCGACGTCCTCTAGGAGGCACGGTGACTTCAGGCAGGACGTCGCAGCCGGAATGCCAAGACGAGGGTTCCTCCGAGGGCAGCTCAGACTAGGGCAGCGCGTAGGACTTCCAGGCCGTGTGGGACGTGCCAGAACGGCCTTCGTGAACGTGTGCGCGGGCTGAGGGAACTGAGCTGCTCCGAAAGGGAGGGCCGTGCGTTTCCCTACACCCGGCATGCACAGAGGGGGCTCTAACGGGCTACGGCTCTGGGCGTTGCTTAGCAGGCCCAGGTGCGCCTGGGGGTACTCAGGGGGTCCTGCCGGGAACAGGGCGCCCAGGCTAGCCTCCTAGGTGTCCAGAGAGCTGTGCTGCCCTTCAAGGAAGGCAGAGCAGAGGCCACCGCCTCATGGAAGCGGCTGCGCGCCCCTGCTTCTGCACGGCAAATCAGGCCCTTACTTCCAGGCATGTGTTCATGCTGGGTGTGCCTGTAGCGACATAGCATGGCAGGATTCTGACTTCCTCCTCGGGCAGAGTGACTCCAAGTGCGAGGGCCTCGAAGTATTCCAAGCGCAGTGTTCTCTCGTGGCAGCTCACCCGAGGACCCTGACGAAGTCTCTCTGTGCACTTCGGGCTCACCAGCAGTGCTGTCCCGAGGCCGCTCGAGGGCGCTGGAAACGTAGCTCTCCTCAAGGAGCGTACAGTGAGTTGCCCATCACTGGGCACGCACAGAGGGCCTCCGAGGGACCCACCAGTGGGCCTCGAGGTTGCTCAGCCGGCCCACAGGGGTCTGGAGGTACTCGGTGAACTTGGGGGGAAAACGAGGCCTACCCGAGA
The DNA here is from genome assembly GCF_963924675.1 of Phocoena phocoena. Taxonomy (NCBI): domain Eukaryota; kingdom Metazoa; phylum Chordata; class Mammalia; order Artiodactyla; family Phocoenidae; genus Phocoena; species Phocoena phocoena. The sequence continues at coordinate 139,210 of NW_027077748.1, read as the reverse complement.
GGCCTAGGAGGCCTCAGACCGGTACTTCCTTGAAAAGGAAGCACACAAGCGACTAAGAACGCGTGGAAAGCAGCTGCACGCCTCCCGCTCTGCACGGCTACCACGGGCCTAACCTGGAGGCAAGTTTTCACGTTGAGATTCCCTTTAGCTCTAGAGCTTGTCGGGCCGACCACCACCGCGGCCATGCAAGCCCCTGGTTTAGACGGAGCACACTCGCTTTCTCCCCAGAAGCATTCCTACGGGGTTTACAGGCCTCTCAAGAGCCGGGAACGGCAGGCAGCGTTCCGCGCAGCGTGAACGCTGCCTGCAGAAGGGGAAGGCAAGGCTAGCTCCCGCGGGTCACCTTTTCCACGGGCACACTCAGCCTACAGCCCTGGGGTTTCTCACAAGTCCGAAGAGGCACGGGTTGCCCTGGCTTTCCTTCCCTGACTCAACTGCTCGAAGTAGGGTGTTGTGAATCATGCGAACTGCCTCAACCAAGGAACGCCGTAGGCTGCTCCTCTGGGCCTGTGGCTCTTCAAGAGCCTGCAGTGCCACAGGAAGTACAGGACCTCCCCTAGAGTAAGAAGGCAGGCCGACGTCCTCTAGGAGGCACGGTGACTTCAGGCAGGACGTCGCAGCCGGAATGCCAAGACGAGGGTTCCTCCGAGGGCAGCTCAGACTAGGGCAGCGCGTAGGACTTCCAGGCCGTGTGGGACGTGCCAGAACGGCCTTCGTGAACGTGTGCGCGGGCTGAGGGAACTGAGCTGCTCCGAAAGGGAGGGCCGTGCGTTTCCCTACACCCGGCATGCACAGAGGGGGCTCTAACGGGCTACGGCTCTGGGCGTTGCTTAGCAGGCCCAGGTGCGCCTGGGGGTACTCAAGGGGTCCTGCCGGGAACAGGGCGCCCAGGCTAGCCTCCTAGGTGTCCAGAGAGCTGTGCTGCCCTTCAAGGAAGGCAGAGCAGAGGCCACCGCCTCATGGAAGCGGCTGCGCGCCCCTGCTTCTGCACGGCAAATCAGGCCCTTACTTCCAGGCATGTGTTCATGCTGGGTGTGCCTGTAGCGACATAGCATGGCAGGATTCTGACTTCCTCCTCGGGCAGAGTGACTCCAAGTGCGAGGGCCTCGAAGTATTCCAAGCGCAGTGTTCTCTCGTGGCAGCTCACCGGAGGACCCTGACGAAGTCTCTCTGTGCACTTCGGGCTCACCAGCAGTGCTGTCCCGAGGCCGCTCGAGGGCGCTGGAAACGTAGCTCTCCTCAAGGAGCGTACAGTGAGTTGCCCATCACTGGGCACGCACAGAGGGCCTCCGAGGGACCCACCAGTGGGCCTCGAGGTTGCTCGGCCGGCCCACAGGGGTCTGGAGGTACTCGGTGAACTTGGGGGGAAAACGAGGCCTACCCGAGAGGCCTAGGAGGCCTCAGACCGGTACTTCCTTGAAAAGGAAGCACACAAGCGACTAAGAACGCGTGGAAAGCAGCTGCACGCCTCCCGCTCTGCACGGCTACCACGGGCCTAACCTGGAGGCAAGTTTTCACGTTGAGATTCCCTTTAGCTCTAGAGCTTGTCGGGCCGACCACCACCGCGGCCATGCAAGCCCCTGGTTTAGACGGAGCACACTCGCTTTCTCCCCAGAAGCATTCCTACGGGGTTTACAGGCCTCTCAAGAGCCGGGAACGGCAGGCAGCGTTCCGCGCAGCGTGAACGCTGCCTGCAGAAGGGGAAGGCAAGGCTAGCTCCCGCGGGTCACCTTTTCCACGGGCACACTCAGCCTACAGCCCTGGGGTTTCTCACAAGTCCGAAGAGGCACGGGTTGCCCTGGCTTTCCTTCCCTGACTCAACTGCTCGAAGTAGGGTGTTGTGAATCATGCGAACTGCCTCAACCAAGGAACGCCGTAGGCTGCTCCTCTGGGCCTGTGGCTCTTCAAGAGCCTGCAGTGCCACAGGAAGTACAGGACCTCCCCTAGAGTAAGAAGGCAGGCCGACGTCCTCTAGGAGGCACGGTGACTTCAGGCAGGACGTCGCAGCCGGAATGCCAAGACGAGGGTTCCTCCGAGGGCAGCTCAGACTAGGGCAGCGCGTAGGACTTCCAGGCCGTGTGGGACGTGCCAGAACGGCCTTCGTGAACGTGTGCGCGGGCTGAGGGAACTGAGCTGCTCCGAAAGGGAGGGCCGTGCGTTTCCCTACACCCGGCATGCACAGAGGGGGCTCTAACGGGCTACGGCTCTGGGCGTTGCTTAGCAGGCCCAGGTGCGCCTGGGGGTACTCAAGGGGTCCTGCCGGGAACAGGGCGCCCAGGCTAGCCTCCTAGGTGTCCAGAGAGCTGTGCTGCCCTTCAAGGAAGGCAGAGCAGAGGCCACCGCCTCATGGAAGCGGCTGCGCGCCCCTGCTTCTGCACGGCAAGTCAGGCCCTTACTTCCAGGCATGTGTTCATGCTGGGTGTGCCTGTAGCGACATAGCCTGGCAGGATTCTGACTTCCTCCTCGGGCAGAGTGACTCCAAGTGCGAGGGCCTCGAAGTATTCCAAGCGCAGTGTTCTCTCGTGGCAGCTCACCCGAGGACCCTGACGAAGTCTCTCTGTGCACTTCGGGCTCACCAGCAGTGCTGTCCCGAGGCCGCTCGAGGGCGCTGGAAACGTAGCTCTCCTCAAGGAGCGTACAGTGAGTTGCCCATCACTGGGCACGCACAGAGGGCCTCCGAGGGACCCACCAGTGGGCCTCGAGGTTGCTCGGCCGGCCCACAGGGGTCTGGAGGTACTCGGTGAACTTGGGGGGAAAACGAGGCCTACCCGAGAGGCCTAGGAGGCCTCAGACCGGTACTTCCTTGAAAAGGAAGCACACAAGCGACTAAGAACGCGTGGAAAGCAGCTGCACGCCTCCCGCTCTGCACGGCTACCACGGGCCTAACCTGGAGGCAAGTTTTCACGTTGAGATTCCCTTTAGCTCTAGAGCTTGTCGGGCCGACCACCACCGCGGCCATGCAAGCCCCTGGTTTAGACGGAGCACACTCGCTTTCTCCCCAGAAGCATTCCTACGGGGTTTACAGGCCTCTCAAGAGCCGGGAACGGCAGGCAGCGTTCCGCGCAGCGTGAACGCTGCCTGCAGAAGGGGAAGGCAAGGCTAGCTCCCGCGGGTCACCTTTTCCACGGGCACACTCAGCCTACAGCCCTGGGGTTTCTCACAAGTCCGAAGAGGCACGGGTTGCCCTGGCTTTCCTTCCCTGACTCAACTGCTCGAAGTAGGGTGTTGTGAATCATGCGAACTGCCTCAACCAAGGAACGCCGTAGGCTGCTCCTCTGGGCCTGTGGCTCTTCAAGAGCCTGCAGTGCCACAGGAAGTACAGGACCTCCCCTAGAGTAAGAAGGCAGGCCGACGTCCTCTAGGAGGCACGGTGACTTCAGGCAGGACGTCGCAGCCGGAATGCCAAGACGAGGGTTCCTCCGAGGGCAGCTCAGACTAGGGCAGCGCGTAGGACTTCCAGGCCGTGTGGGACGTGCCAGAACGGCCTTCGTGAACGTGTGCGCGGGCTGAAGGAACTGAGCTGCTCCGAAAGGGAGGGCCGTGCGTTTCCCTACACCCGGCATGCACAGAGGGGGCTCTAACGGGCTACGGCTCTGGGCGTTGCTTAGCAGGCCCAGGTGCGCCTGGGGGTACTCAGGGGGTCCTGCCGGGAACAGGGCGCCCAGGCTAGCCTCCTAGGTGTCCAGAGAGCTGTGCTGCCCTTCAAGGAAGGCAGAGCAGAGGCCACCGCCTCATGGAAGCGGCTGCGCGCCCCTGCTTCTGCACGGCAAATCAGGCCCTTACTTCCAGGCATGTGTTCATGCTGGGTGTGCCTGTAGCGACATAGCATGGCAGGATTCTGACTTCCTCCTCGGGCAGAGTGACTCCAAGTGCGAGGGCCTCGAAGTATTCCAAGCGCAGTGTTCTCTCGTGGCAGCTCACCCGAGGACCCTGACGAAGTCTCTCTGTGCACTTCGGGCTCACCAGCAGTGCTGTCCCGAGGCCGCTCGAGGGCGCTGGAAACGTAGCTCTCCTCAAGGAGCGTACAGTGAGTTGCCCATCACTGGGCACGCACAGAGGGCCTCCGAGGGACCCACCAGTGGGCCTCGAGGTTGCTCGGCCGGCCCACAGGGGTCTGGAGGTACTCGGTGAACTTGGGGGGAAAACGAGGCCTACCCGAGAGGCCTAGGAGGCCTCAGACCGGTACTTCCTTGAAAAGGAAGCACACAAGCGACTAAGAACGCGTGGAAAGCAGCTGCACGCCTCCCGCTCTGCACGGCTACCACGGGCCTAACCTGGAGGCAAGTTTTCACGTTGAGATTCCCTTTAGCTCTAGAGCTTGTCGGGCCGACCACCACCGCGGCCATGCAAGCCCCTGGTTTAGACGGAGCACACTCGCTTTCTCCCCAGAAGCATTCCTACGGGGTTTACAGGCCTCTCAAGAGCCGGGAACGGCAGGCAGCGTTCCGCGCAGCGTGAACGCTGCCTGCAGAAGGGGAAGGCAAGGCTAGCTCCCGCGGGTCACCTTTTCCACGGGCACACTCAGCCTACAGCCCTGGGGTTTCTCACAAGTCCGAAGAGGCACGGGTTGCCCTGGCTTTCCTTCCCTGACTCAACTGCTCGAAGTAGGGTGTTGTGAATCATGCGAACTGCCTCAACCAAGGAACGCCGTAGGCTGCTCCTCTGGGCCTGTGGCTCTTCAAGAGCCTGCAGTGCCACAGGAAGTACAGGACCTCCCCTAGAGTAAGAAGGCAGGCCGACGTCCTCTAGGAGGCACGGTGACTTCAGGCAGGACGTCGCAGCCGGAATGCCAAGACGAGGGTTCCTCCGAGGGCAGCTCAGACTAGGGCAGCGCGTAGGACTTCCAGGCCGTGTGGGACGTGCCAGAACGGCCTTCGTGAACGTGTGCGCGGGCTGAAGGAACTGAGCTGCTCCGAAAGGGAGGGCCGTGCGTTTCCCTACACCCGGCATGCACAGAGGGGGCTCTAACGGGCTACGGCTCTGGGCGTTGCTTAGCAGGCCCAGGTGCGCCTGGGGGTACTCAGGGGGTCCTGCCGGGAACAGGGCGCCCAGGCTAGCCTCCTAGGTGTCCAGAGAGCTGTGCTGCCCTTCAAGGAAGGCAGAGCAGAGGCCACCGCCTCATGGAAGCGGCTGCGCGCCCCTGCTTCTGCACGGCAAATCAGGCCCTTACTTCCAGGCATGTGTTCATGCTGGGTGTGCCTGTAGCGACATAGCATGGCAGGATTCTGACTTCCTCCTCGGGCAGAGTGACTCCAAGTGCGAGGGCCTCGAAGTATTCCAAGCGCAGTGTTCTCTCGTGGCAGCTCACCCGAGGACCCTGACGAAGTCTCTCTGTGCACTTCGGGCTCACCAGCAGTGCTGTCCCGAGGCCGCTCGAGGGCGCTGGAAACGTAGCTCTCCTCAAGGAGCGTACAGTGAGTTGCCCATCACTGGGCACGCACAGAGGGCCTCCGAGGGACCCACCAGTGGGCCTCGAGGTTGCTCAGCCGGCCCACAGGGGTCTGGAGGTACTCGGTGAACTTGGGGGGAAAACGAGGCCTACCCGAGAGGCCTAGGAGGCCTCAGACCGGTACTTCCTTGAAAAGGAAGCACACAAGCGACTAAGAACGCGTGGAAAGCAGCTGCACGCCTCCCGCTCTGCACGGCTACCACGGGCCTAACCTGGAGGCAAGTTTTCACGTTGAGATTCCCTTTAGCTCTAGAGCTTGTCGGGCCGACCACCACCGCGGCCATGCAAGCCCCTGGTTTAGACGGAGCACACTCGCTTTCTCCCCAGAAGCATTCCTACGGGGTTTACAGGCCTCTCAAGAGCCGGGAACGGCAGGCAGCGTTCCGCGCAGCGTGAACGCTGCCTGCAGAAGGGGAAGGCAAGGCTAGCTCCCGCGGGTCACCTTTTCCACGGGCACACTCAGCCTACAGCCCTGGGGTTTCTCACAAGTCCGAAGAGGCACGGGTTGCCCTGGCTTTCCTTCCCTGACTCAACTGCTCGAAGTAGGGTGTTGTGAATCATGCGAACTGCCTCAACCAAGGAACGCCGTAGGCTGCTCCTCTGGGCCTGTGGCTCTTCAAGAGCCTGCAGTGCCACAGGAAGTACAGGACCTCCCCTAGAGTAAGAAGGCAGGCCGACGTCCTCTAGGAGGCACGGTGACTTCAGGCAGGACGTCGCAGCCGGAATGCCAAGACGAGGGTTCCTCCGAGGGCAGCTCAGACTAGGGCAGCGCGTAGGACTTCCAGGCCGTGTGGGACGTGCCAGAACGGCCTTCGTGAACGTGTGCGCGGGCTGAGGGAACTGAGCTGTTCCGAAAGGGAGGGCCGTGCGTTTCCCTACACCCGGCATGCACAGAGGGGGCTCTAACGGGCTACGGCTCTGGGCGTTGCTTAGCAGGCCCAGGTGCGCCTGGGGGTACTCAGGGGGTCCTGCCGGGAACAGGGCGCCCAGGCTAGCCTCCTAGGTGTCCAGAGAGCTGTGCTGCCCTTCAAGGAAGGCAGAGCAGAGGCCACCGCCTCATGGAAGCGGCTGCGCGCCCCTGCTTCTGCACGGCAAATCAGGCCCTTACTTCCAGGCATGTGTTCATGCTGGGTGTGCCTGTAGCGACATAGCATGGCAGGATTCTGACTTCCTCCTCGGGCAGAGTGACTCCAAGTGCGAGGGCCTCGAAGTATTCCAAGCGCAGTGTTCTCTCGTGGCAGCTCACCCGAGGACCCTGACGAAGTCTCTCTGTGCACTTCGGGCTCACCAGCAGTGCTGTCCCGAGGCCGCTCGAGGGCGCTGGAAACGTAGCTCTCCTCAAGGAGCGTACAGTGAGTTGCCCATCACTGGGCACGCACAGAGGGCCTCCGAGGGACCCACCAGTGGGCCTCGAGGTTGCTCAGCCGGCCCACAGGGGTCTGGAGGTACTCGGTGAACTTGGGGGGAAAACGAGGCCTACCCGAGAGGCCTAGGAGGCCTCAGACCGGTACTTCCTTGAAAAGGAAGCACACAAGCGACTAAGAACGCGTGGAAAGCAGCTGCACGCCTCCCGCTCTGCACGGCTACCACGGGCCTAACCTGGAGGCAAGTTTTCACGTTGAGATTCCCTTTAGCTCTAGAGCTTGTCGGGCCGACCACCACCGCGGCCATGCAAGCCCCTGGTTTAGACGGAGCACACTCGCTTTCTCCCCAGAAGCATTCCTACGGGGTTTACAGGCCTCTCAAGAGCCGGGAACGGCAGGCAGCGTTCCGCGCAGCGTGAACGCTGCCTGCAGAAGGGGAAGGCAAGGCTAGCTCCCGCGGGTCACCTTTTCCACGGGCACACTCAGCCTACAGCCCTGGGGTTTCTCACAAGTCCGAAGAGGCACGGGTTGCCCTGGCTTTCCTTCCCTGACTCAACTGCTCGAAGTAGGGTGTTGTGAATCATGCGAACTGCCTCAACCAAGGAACGCCGTAGGCTGCTCCTCTGGGCCTGTGGCTCTTCAAGAGCCTGCAGTGCCACAGGAAGTACAGGACCTCCCCTAGAGTAAGAAGGCAGGCCGACGTCCTCTAGGAGGCACGGTGACTTCAGGCAGGACGTCGCAGCCGGAATGCCAAGACGAGGGTTCCTCCGAGGGCAGCTCAGACTAGGGCAGCGCGTAGGACTTCCAGGCCGTGTGGGACGTGCCAGAACGGCCTTCGTGAACGTGTGCGCGGGCTGAGGAAACTGAGCTGCTCCGAAAGGGAGGGCCGTGCGGTTCCCTACACCCGGCATGCACAGAGGGGGCTCTAACGGGCTACGGCTCTGGGCGTTGCTTAGCAGGCCCAGGTGCGCCTGGGGGTACTCAAGGGGTCCTGCCGGGAACAGGGCGCCCAGGCTAGCCTCCTAGGTGTCCAGAGAGCTGTGCTGCCCTTCAAGGAAGGCAGAGCAGAGGCCACCGCCTCATGGAAGCGGCTGCGCGCCCCTGCTTCTGCACGGCAAATCAGGCCCTTACTCCCAGGCATGTGTTCATGCTGGGTGTGCCTGTAGCGACATAGCATGGCAGGATTCTGACTTCCTCCTCGGGCAGAGTGACTCCAAGTGCGAGGGCCTCGAAGTATTCCAAGCGCAGTGTTCTCTCGTGGCAGCTCACCGGAGGACCCTGACGAAGTCTCTCTGTGCACTTCGGGCTCACCAGCAGTGCTGTCCCGAGGCCGCTCGAGGGCGCTGGAAACGTAGCTCTCCTCAAGGAGCGTACAGTGAGTTGCCCATCACTGGGCACGCACAGAGGGCCTCCGAGGGACCCACCAGTGGGCCTCGAGGTTGCTCAGCCGGCCCACAGGGGTCTGGAGGTACTCGGTGAACTTGGGGGGAAAACGAGGCCTACCCGAGAGGCCTAGGAGGCCTCAGACCGGTACTTCCTTGAAAAGGAAGCACACAAGCGACTAAGAACGCGTGGAAAGCAGCTGCACGCCTCCCGCTCTGCACGGCTACCACGGGCCTAACCTGGAGGCAAGTTTTCACGTTGAGATTCCCTTTAGCTCTAGAGCTTGTCGGGCCGACCACCACCGCGGCCATGCAAGCCCCTGGTTTAGACGGAGCACACTCGCTTTCTCCCCAGAAGCATTCCTACGGGGTTTACAGGCCTCTCAAGAGCCGGGAACGGCAGGCAGCGTTCCGCGCAGCGTGAACGCTGCCTGCAGAAGGGGAAGGCAAGGCTAGCTCCCGCGGGTCACCTTTTCCACGGGCACACTCAGCCTACAGCCCTGGGGTTTCTCACAAGTCCGAAGAGGCACGGGTTGCCCTGGCTTTCCTTCCCTGACTCAACTGCTCGAAGTAGGGTGTTGTGAATCATGCGAACTGCCTCAACCAAGGAACGCCGTAGGCTGCTCCTCTGGGCCTGTGGCTCTTCAAGAGCCTGCAGTGCCACAGGAAGTACAGGACCTCCCCTAGAGTAAGAAGGCAGGCCGACGTCCTCTAGGAGGCACGGTGACTTCAGGCAGGACGTCGCAGCCGGAATGCCAAGACGAGGGTTCCTCCGAGGGCAGCTCAGACTAGGGCAGCGCGTAGGACTTCCAGGCCGTGTGGGACGTGCCAGAACGGCCTTCGTGAACGTGTGCGCGGGCTGAGGGAACTGAGCTGTTCCGAAAGGGAGGGCCGTGCGTTTCCCTACACCCGGCATGCACAGAGGGGGCTCTAACGGGCTACGGCTCTGGGCGTTGCTTAGCAGGCCCAGGTGCGCCTGGGGGTACTCAGGGGGCCCTGCCGGGAACAGGGCGCCCAGGCTAGCCTCCTAGGTGTCCAGAGAGCTGTGCTGCCCTTCAAGGAAGGCAGAGCAGAGGCCACCGCCTCATGGAAGCGGCTGCGCGCCCCTGCTTCTGCACGGCAAATCAGGCCCTTACTTCCAGGCATGTGTTCATGCTGGGTGTGCCTGTAGCGACATAGCATGGCAGGATTCTGACTTCCTCCTCGGGCAGAGTGACTCCAAGTGCGAGGGCCTCGAAGTATTCCAAGCGCAGTGTTCTCTCGTGGCAGCTCACCGGAGGACCCTGACGAAGTCTCTCTGTGCACTTCGGGCTCACCAGCAGTGCTGTCCCGAGGCCGCTCGAGGGCGCTGGAAACGTAGCTCTCCTCAAGGAGCGTACAGTGAGTTGCCCATCACTGGGCACGCACAGAGGGCCTCCGAGGGACCCACCAGTGGGCCTCGAGGTTGCTCGGCCGGCCCACAGGGGTCTGGAGGTACTCGGTGAACTTGGGGGGAAAACGAGGCCTACCCGAGAGGCCTAGGAGGCCTCAGACCGGTACTTCCTTGAAAAGGAAGCACACAAGCGACTAAGAACGCGTGGAAAGCAGCTGCACGCCTCCCGCTCTGCACGGCTACCACGGGCCTAACCTGGAGGCAAGTTTTCACGTTGAGATTCCCTTTAGCTCTAGAGCTTGTCGGGCCGACCACCACCGCGGCCATGCAAGCCCCTGGTTTAGACGGAGCACACTCGCTTTCTCCCCAGAAGCATTCCTACGGGGTTTACAGGCCTCTCAAGAGCCGGGAACGGCAGGCAGCGTTCCGCGCAGCGTGAACGCTGCCTGCAGAAGGGGAAGGCAAGGCTAGCTCCCGCGGGTCACCTTTTCCACGGGCACACTCAGCCTACAGCCCTGGGGTTTCTCACAAGTCCGAAGAGGCACGGGTTGCCCTGGCTTTCCTTCCCTGACTCAACTGCTCGAAGTAGGGTGTTGTGAATCATGCGAACTGCCTCAACCAAGGAACGCCGTAGGCTGCTCCTCTGGGCCTGTGGCTCTTCAAGAGCCTGCAGTGCCACAGGAAGTACAGGACCTCCCCTAGAGTAAGAAGGCAGGCCGACGTCCTCTAGGAGGCACGGTGACTTCAGGCAGGACGTCGCAGCCGGAATGCCAAGACGAGGGTTCCTCCGAGGGCAGCTCAGACTAGGGCAGCGCGTAGGACTTCCAGGCCGTGTGGGACGTGCCAGAACGGCCTTCGTGAACGTGTGCGCGGGCTGAGGAAACTGAGCTGCTCCGAAAGGGAGGGCCGTGCGTTTCCCTACACCCGGCATGCACAGAGGGGGCTCTAACGGGCTACGGCTCTGGGCGTTGCTTAGCAGGCCCAGGTGCGCCTGGGGGTACTCAAGGGGTCCTGCCGGGAACAGGGCGCCCAGGCTAGCCTCCTAGGTGTCCAGAGAGCTGTGCTGCCCTTCAAGGAAGGCAGAGCAGAGGCCACCGCCTCATGGAAGCGGCTGCGCGCCCCTGCTTCTGCACGGCAAATCAGGCCCTTACTCCCAGGCATGTGTTCATGCTGGGTGTGCCTGTAGCGACATAGCATGGCAGGATTCTGACTTCCTCCTCGGGCAGAGTGACTCCAAGTGCGAGGGCCTCGAAGTATTCCAAGCGCAGTGTTCTCTCGTGGCAGCTCACCGGAGGACCCTGACGAAGTCTCTCTGTGCACTTCGGGCTCACCAGCAGTGCTGTCCCGAGGCCGCTCGAGGGCGCTGGAAACGTAGCTCTCCTCAAGGAGCGTACAGTGAGTTGCCCATCACTGGGCACGCACAGAGGGCCTCCGAGGGACCCACCAGTGGGCCTCGAGGTTGCTCAGCCGGCCCACAGGGGTCTGGAGGTACTCGGTGAACTTGGGGGGAAAACGAGGCCTACCCGAGAGGCCTAGGAGGCCTCAGACCGGTACTTCCTTGAAAAGGAAGCACACAAGCGACTAAGAACGCGTGGAAAGCAGCTGCACGCCTCCCGCTCTGCACGGCTACCACGGGCCTAACCTGGAGGCAAGTTTTCACGTTGAGATTCCCTTTAGCTCTAGAGCTTGTCGGGCCGACCACCACCGCGGCCATGCAAGCCCCTGGTTTAGACGGAGCACACTCGCTTTCTCCCCAGAAGCATTCCTACGGGGTTTACAGGCCTCTCAAGAGCCGGGAACGGCAGGCAGCGTTCCGCGCAGCGTGAACGCTGCCTGCAGAAGGGGAAGGCAAGGCTAGCTCCCGCGGGTCACCTTTTCCACGGGCACACTCAGCCTACAGCCCTGGGGTTTCTCACAAGTCCGAAGAGGCACGGGTTGCCCTGGCTTTCCTTCCCTGACTCAACTGCTCGAAGTAGGGTGTTGTGAATCATGCGAACTGCCTCAACCAAGGAACGCCGTAGGCTGCTCCTCTGGGCCTGTGGCTCTTCAAGAGCCTGCAGTGCCACAGGAAGTACAGGACCTCCCCTAGAGTAAGAAGGCAGGCCGACGTCCTCTAGGAGGCACGGTGACTTCAGGCAGGACGTCGCAGCCGGAATGCCAAGACGAGGGTTCCTCCGAGGGCAGCTCAGACTAGGGCAGCGCGTAGGACTTCCAGGCCGTGTGGGACGTGCCAGAACGGCCTTCGTGAACGTGTGCGCGGGCTGAGGGAACTGAGCTGCTCCGAAAGGGAGGGCCGTGCGTTTCCCTACACCCGGCATGCACAGAGGGGGCTCTAACGGGCTACGGCTCTGGGCGTTGCTTAGCAGGCCCAGGTGCGCCTGGGGGTACTCAGGGGGTCCTGCCGGGAACAGGGCGCCCAGGCTAGCCTCCTAGGTGTCCAGAGAGCTGTGCTGCCCTTCAAGGAAGGCAGAGCAGAGGCCACCGCCTCATGGAAGCGGCTGCGCGCCCCTGCTTCTGCACGGCAAATCAGGCCCTTACTTCCAGGCATGTGTTCATGCTGGGTGTGCCTGTAGCGACATAGCATGGCAGGATTCTGACTTCCTCCTCGGGCAGAGTGACTCCAAGTGCGAGGGCCTCGAAGTATTCCAAGCGCAGTGTTCTCTCGTGGCAGCTCACCCGAGGACCCTGACGAAGTCTCTCTGTGCACTTCGGGCTCACCAGCAGTGCTGTCACGAGGCCGCTCGAGGGCGCTGGAAACGTAGCTCTCCTCAAGGAGCGTACAGTGAGTTGCCCATCACTGGGCACGCACAGAGGGCCTCCGAGGGACCCACCAGTGGGCCTCGAGGTTGCTCAGCCGGCCCACAGGGGTCTGGAGGTACTCGGTGAACTTGGGGGGAAAACGAGGCCTACCCGAGAGGCCTAGGAGGCCTCAGACCGGTACTTCCTTGAAAAGGAAGCACACAAGCGACTAAGAACGCGTGGAAAGCAGCTGCACGCCTCCCGCTCTGCACGGCTACCACGGGCCTAACCTGGAGGCAAGTTTTCACGTTGAGATTCCCTTTAGCTCTAGAGCTTGTCGGGCCGACCACCACCGCGGCCATGCAAGCCCCTGGTTTAGACGGAGCACACTCGCTTTCTCCCCAGAAGCATTCCTACGGGGTTTACAGGCCTCTCAAGAGCCGGGAACGGCAGGCAGCGTTCCGCGCAGCGTGAACGCTGCCTGCAGAAGGGGAAGGCAAGGCTAGCTCCCGCGGGTCACCTTTTCCACGGGCACACTCAGCCTACAGCCCTGGGGTTTCTCACAAGTCCGAAGAGGCACGGGTTGCCCTGGCTTTCCTTCCCTGACTCAACTGCTCGAAGTAGGGTGTTGTGAATCATGCGAACTGCCTCAACCAAGGAACGCCGTAGGCTGCTCCTCTGGGCCTGTGGCTCTTCAAGAGCCTGCAGTGCCACAGGAAGTACAGGACCTCCCCTAGAGTAAGAAGGCAGGCCGACGTCCTCTAGGAGGCACGGTGACTTCAGGCAGGACGTCGCAGCCGGAATGCCAAGACGAGGGTTCCTCCGAGGGCAGCTCAGACTAGGGCAGCGCGTAGGACTTCCAGGCCGTGTGGGACGTGCCAGAACGGCCTTCGTGAACGTGTGCGCGGGCTGAGGGAACTGAGCTGCTCCGAAAGGGAGGGCCGTGCGTTTCCCTACACCCGGCATGCACAGAGGGGGCTCTAACGGGCTACGGCTCTGGGCGTTGCTTAGCAGGCCCAGGTGCGCCTGGGGGTACTCAAGGGGTCCTGCCGGGAACAGGGCGCCCAGGCTAGCCTCCTAGGTGTCCAGAGAGCTGTGCTGCCCTTCAAGGAAGGCAGAGCAGAGGCCACCGCCTCATGGAAGCGGCTGCGCGCCCCTGCTTCTGCACGGCAAATCAGGCCCTTACTTCCAGGCATGTGTTCATGCTGGGTGTGCCTGTAGCGACATAGCATGGCAGGATTCTGACTTCCTCCTCGGGCAGAGTGACTCCAAGTGCGAGGGCCTCGAAGTATTCCAAGCGCAGTGTTCTCTCGTGGCAGCTCACCGGAGGACCCTGACGAAGTCTCTCTGTGCACTTCGGGCTCACCAGCAGTGCTGTCCCGAGGCCGCTCGAGGGCGCTGGAAACGTAGCTCTCCTCAAGGAGCGTACAGTGAGTTGCCCATCACTGGGCACGCACAGAGGGCCTCCGAGGGACCCACCAGTGGGCCTCGAGGTTGCTCGGCCGGCCCACAGGGGTCTGGAGGTACTCGGTGAACTTGGGGGGAAAACGAGGCCTACCCGAGAGGCCTAGGAGGCCTCAGACCGGTACTTCCTTGAAAAGGAAGCACACAAGCGACTAAGAACGCGTGGAAAGCAGCTGCACGCCTCCCGCTCTGCACGGCTACCACGGGCCTAACCTGGAGGCAAGTTTTCACGTTGAGATTCCCTTTAGCTCTAGAGCTTGTCGGGCCGACCACCACCGCGGCCATGCAAGCCCCTGGTTTAGACGGAGCACACTCGCTTTCTCCCCAGAAGCATTCCTACGGGGTTTACAGGCCTCTCAAGAGCCGGGAACGGCAGGCAGCGTTCCGCGCAGCGTGAACGCTGCCTGCAGAAGGGGAAGGCAAGGCTAGCTCCCGCGGGTCACCTTTTCCACGGGCACACTCAGCCTACAGCCCTGGGGTTTCTCACAAGTCCGAAGAGGCACGGGTTGCCCTGGCTTTCCTTCCCTGACTCAACTGCTCGAAGTAGGGTGTTGTGAATCATGCGAACTGCCTCAACCAAGGAACGCCGTAGGCTGCTCCTCTGGGCCTGTGGCTCTTCAAGAGCCTGCAGTGCCACAGGAAGTACAGGACCTCCCCTAGAGTAAGAAGGCAGGCCGACGTCCTCTAGGAGGCACGGTGACTTCAGGCAGGACGTCGCAGCCGGAATGCCAAGACGAGGGTTCCTCCGAGGGCAGCTCAGACTAGGGCAGCGCGTAGGACTTCCAGGCCGTGTGGGACGTGCCAGAACGGCCTTCGTGAACGTGTGCGCGGGCTGAGGGAACTGAGCTGCTCCGAAAGGGAGGGCCGTGCGTTTCCCTACACCCGGCATGCACAGAGGGGGCTCTAACGGGCTACGGCTCTGGGCGTTGCTTAGCAGGCCCAGGTGCGCCTGGGGGTACTCAAGGGGTCCTGCCGGGAACAGGGCGCCCAGGCTAGCCTCCTAGGTGTCCAGAGAGCTGTGCTGCCCTTCAAGGAAGGCAGAGCAGAGGCCACCGCCTCATGGAAGCGGCTGCGCGCCCCTGCTTCTGCACGGCAAATCAGGCCCTTACTTCCAGGCATGTGTTCATGCTGGGTGTGCCTGTAGCGACATAGCATGGCAGGATTCTGACTTCCTCCTCGGGCAGAGTGACTCCAAGTGCGAGGGCCTCGAAGTATTCCAAGCGCAGTGTTCTCTCGTGGCAGCTCACCGGAGGACCCTGACGAAGTCTCTCTGTGCACTTCGGGCTCACCAGCAGTGCTGTCCCGAGGCCGCTCGAGGGCGCTGGAAACGTAGCTCTCCTCAAGGAGCGTACAGTGAGTTGCCCATCACTGGGCACGCACAGAGGGCCTCCGAGGGACCCACCAGTGGGCCTCGAGGTTGCTCGGCCGGCCCACAGGGGTCTGGAGGTACTCGGTGAACTTGGGGGGAAAACGAGGCCTACCCGAGAGGCCTAGGAGGCCTCAGACCGGTACTTCCTTGAAAAGGAAGCACACAAGCGACTAAGAACGCGTGGAAAGCAGCTGCACGCCTCCCGCTCTGCACGGCTACCACGGGCCTAACCTGGAGGCAAGTTTTCACGTTGAGATTCCCTTTAGCTCTAGAGCTTGTCGGGCCGACCACCACCGCGGCCATGCAAGCCCCTGGTTTAGACGGAGCACACTCGCTTTCTCCCCAGAAGCATTCCTACGGGGTTTACAGGCCTCTCAAGAGCCGGGAACGGCAGGCAGCGTTCCGCGCAGCGTGAACGCTGCCTGCAGAAGGGGAAGGCAAGGCTAGCTCCCGCGGGTCACCTTTTCCACGGGCACACTCAGCCTACAGCCCTGGGGTTTCTCACAAGTCCGAAGAGGCACGGGTTGCCCTGGCTTTCCTTCCCTGACTCAACTGCTCGAAGTAGGGTGTTGTGAATCATGCGAACTGCCTCAACCAAGGAACGCCGT
This sequence comes from Phocoena phocoena, assembly GCF_963924675.1. Lineage (NCBI taxonomy): Eukaryota > Metazoa > Chordata > Mammalia > Artiodactyla > Phocoenidae > Phocoena > Phocoena phocoena. The sequence continues at coordinate 123,463 of NW_027077748.1, read as the reverse complement.
AGGCTGCTCCTCTGGGCCTGTGGCTCTTCAAGAGCCTGCAGTGCCACAGGAAGTACAGGACCTCCCCTAGAGTAAGAAGGCAGGCCGACGTCCTCTAGGAGGCACGGTGACTTCAGGCAGGACGTCGCAGCCGGAATGCCAAGACGAGGGTTCCTCCGAGGGCAGCTCAGACTAGGGCAGCGCGTAGGACTTCCAGGCCGTGTGGGACGTGCCAGAACGGCCTTCGTGAACGTGTGCGCGGGCTGAGGAAACTGAGCTGCTCCGAAAGGGAGGGCCGTGCGTTTCCCTACACCCGGCATGCACAGAGGGGGCTCTAACGGGCTACGGCTCTGGGCGTTGCTTAGCAGGCCCAGGTGCGCCTGGGGGTACTCAAGGGGTCCTGCCGGGAACAGGGCGCCCAGGCTAGCCTCCTAGGTGTCCAGAGAGCTGTGCTGCCCTTCAAGGAAGGCAGAGCAGAGGCCACCGCCTCATGGAAGCGGCTGCGCGCCCCTGCTTCTGCACGGCAAATCAGGCCCTTACTCCCAGGCATGTGTTCATGCTGGGTGTGCCTGTAGCGACATAGCATGGCAGGATTCTGACTTCCTCCTCGGGCAGAGTGACTCCAAGTGCGAGGGCCTCGAAGTATTCCAAGCGCAGTGTTCTCTCGTGGCAGCTCACCGGAGGACCCTGACGAAGTCTCTCTGTGCACTTCGGGCTCACCAGCAGTGCTGTCCCGAGGCCGCTCGAGGGCGCTGGAAACGTAGCTCTCCTCAAGGAGCGTACAGTGAGTTGCCCATCACTGGGCACGCACAGAGGGCCTCCGAGGGACCCACCAGTGGGCCTCGAGGTTGCTCAGCCGGCCCACAGGGGTCTGGAGGTACTCGGTGAACTTGGGGGGAAAACGAGGCCTACCCGAGAGGCCTAGGAGGCCTCAGACCGGTACTTCCTTGAAAAGGAAGCACACAAGCGACTAAGAACGCGTGGAAAGCAGCTGCACGCCTCCCGCTCTGCACGGCTACCACGGGCCTAACCTGGAGGCAAGTTTTCACGTTGAGATTCCCTTTAGCTCTAGAGCTTGTCGGGCCGACCACCACCGCGGCCATGCAAGCCCCTGGTTTAGACGGAGCACACTCGCTTTCTCCCCAGAAGCATTCCTACGGGGTTTACAGGCCTCTCAAGAGCCGGGAACGGCAGGCAGCGTTCCGCGCAGCGTGAACGCTGCCTGCAGAAGGGGAAGGCAAGGCTAGCTCCCGCGGGTCACCTTTTCCACGGGCACACTCAGCCTACAGCCCTGGGGTTTCTCACAAGTCCGAAGAGGCACGGGTTGCCCTGGCTTTCCTTCCCTGACTCAACTGCTCGAAGTAGGGTGTTGTGAATCATGCGAACTGCCTCAACCAAGGAACGCCGTAGGCTGCTCCTCTGGGCCTGTGGCTCTTCAAGAGCCTGCAGTGCCACAGGAAGTACAGGACCTCCCCTAGAGTAAGAAGGCAGGCCGACGTCCTCTAGGAGGCACGGTGACTTCAGGCAGGACGTCGCAGCCGGAATGCCAAGACGAGGGTTCCTCCGAGGGCAGCTCAGACTAGGGCAGCGCGTAGGACTTCCAGGCCGTGTGGGACGTGCCAGAACGGCCTTCGTGAACGTGTGCGCGGGCTGAGGGAACTGAGCTGCTCCGAAAGGGAGGGCCGTGCGTTTCCCTACACCCGGCATGCACAGAGGGGGCTCTAACGGGCTACGGCTCTGGGCGTTGCTTAGCAGGCCCAGGTGCGCCTGGGGGTACTCAGGGGGTCCTGCCGGGAACAGGGCGCCCAGGCTAGCCTCCTAGGTGTCCAGAGAGCTGTGCTGCCCTTCAAGGAAGGCAGAGCAGAGGCCACCGCCTCATGGAAGCGGCTGCGCGCCCCTGCTTCTGCACGGCAAATCAGGCCCTTACTTCCAGGCATGTGTTCATGCTGGGTGTGCCTGTAGCGACATAGCATGGCAGGATTCTGACTTCCTCCTCGGGCAGAGTGACTCCAAGTGCGAGGGCCTCGAAGTATTCCAAGCGCAGTGTTCTCTCGTGGCAGCTCACCCGAGGACCCTGACGAAGTCTCTCTGTGCACTTCGGGCTCACCAGCAGTGCTGTCCCGAGGCCGCTCGAGGGCGCTGGAAACGTAGCTCTCCTCAAGGAGCGTACAGTGAGTTGCCCATCACTGGGCACGCACAGAGGGCCTCCGAGGGACCCACCAGTGGGCCTCGAGGTTGCTCAGCCGGCCCACAGGGGTCTGGAGGTACTCGGTGAACTTGGGGGGAAAACGAGGCCTACCCGAGAGGCCTAGGAGGCCTCAGACCGGTACTTCCTTGAAAAGGAAGCACACAAGCGACTAAGAACGCGTGGAAAGCAGCTGCACGCCTCCCGCTCTGCACGGCTACCACGGGCCTAACCTGGAGGCAAGTTTTCACGTTGAGATTCCCTTTAGCTCTAGAGCTTGTCGGGCCGACCACCACCGCGGCCATGCAAGCCCCTGGTTTAGACGGAGCACACTCGCTTTCTCCCCAGAAGCATTCCTACGGGGTTTACAGGCCTCTCAAGAGCCGGGAACGGCAGGCAGCGTTCCGCGCAGCGTGAACGCTGCCTGCAGAAGGGGAAGGCAAGGCTAGCTCCCGCGGGTCACCTTTTCCACGGGCACACTCAGCCTACAGCCCTGGGGTTTCTCACAAGTCCGAAGAGGCACGGGTTGCCCTGGCTTTCCTTCCCTGACTCAACTGCTCGAAGTAGGGTGTTGTGAATCATGCGAACTGCCTCAACCAAGGAACGCCGTAGGCTGCTCCTCTGGGCCTGTGGCTCTTCAAGAGCCTGCAGTGCCACAGGAAGTACAGGACCTCCCCTAGAGTAAGAAGGCAGGCCGACGTCCTCTAGGAGGCACGGTGACTTCAGGCAGGACGTCGCAGCCGGAATGCCAAGACGAGGGTTCCTCCGAGGGCAGCTCAGACTAGGGCAGCGCGTAGGACTTCCAGGCCGTGTGGGACGTGCCAGAACGGCCTTCGTGAACGTGTGCGCGGGCTGAGGGAACTGAGCTGCTCCGAAAGGGAGGGCCGTGCGTTTCCCTACACCCGGCATGCACAGAGGGGGCTCTAACGGGCTACGGCTCTGGGCGTTGCTTAGCAGGCCCAGGTGCGCCTGGGGGTACTCAAGGGGTCCTGCCGGGAACAGGGCGCCCAGGCTAGCCTCCTAGGTGTCCAGAGAGCTGTGCTGCCCTTCAAGGAAGGCAGAGCAGAGGCCACCGCCTCATGGAAGCGGCTGCGCGCCCCTGCTTCTGCACGGCAAATCAGGCCCTTACTCCCAGGCATGTGTTCATGCTGGGTGTGCCTGTAGCGACATAGCATGGCAGGATTCTGACTTCCTCCTCGGGCAGAGTGACTCCAAGTGCGAGGGCCTCGAAGTATTCCAAGCGCAGTGTTCTCTCGTGGCAGCTCACCGGAGGACCCTGACGAAGTCTCTCTGTGCACTTCGGGCTCACCAGCAGTGCTGTCCCGAGGCCGCTCGAGGGCGCTGGAAACGTAGCTCTCCTCAAGGAGCGTACAGTGAGTTGCCCATCACTGGGCACGCACAGAGGGCCTCCGAGGGACCCACCAGTGGGCCTCGAGGTTGCTCGGCCGGCCCACAGGGGTCTGGAGGTACTCGGTGAACTTGGGGGGAAAACGAGGCCTACCCGAGAGGCCTAGGAGGCCTCAGACCGGTACTTCCTTGAAAAGGAAGCACACAAGCGACTAAGAACGCGTGGAAAGCAGCTGCACGCCTCCCGCTCTGCACGGCTACCACGGGCCTAACCTGGAGGCAAGTTTTCACGTTGAGATTCCCTTTAGCTCTAGAGCTTGTCGGGCCGACCACCACCGCGGCCATGCAAGCCCCTGGTTTAGACGGAGCACACTCGCTTTCTCCCCAGAAGCATTCCTACGGGGTTTACAGGCCTCTCAAGAGCCGGGAACGGCAGGCAGCGTTCCGCGCAGCGTGAACGCTGCCTGCAGAAAGGGAAGGCAAGGCTAGCTCCCGCGGGTCACCTTTTCCACGGGCACACTCAGCCTACAGCCCTGGGGTTTCTCACAAGTCCGAAGAGGCACGGGTTGCCCTGGCTTTCCTTCCCTGACTCAACTGCTCGAAGTAGGGTGTTGTGAATCATGCGAACTGCCTCAACCAAGGAACGCCGTAGGCTGCGCCTCTGGGCCTGTGGCTCTTCAAGAGCCTGCAGTGCCACAGGAAGTACAGGACCTCCCCTAGAGTAAGAAGGCAGGCCGACGTCCTCTAGGAGGCACGGTGACTTCAGGCAGGACGTCGCAGCCGGAATGCCAAGACGAGGGTTCCTCCGAGGGCAGCTCAGACTAGGGCAGCGCGTAGGACTTCCAGGCCGTGTGGGACGTGCCAGAACGGCCTTCGTGAACGTGTGCGCGGGCTGAGGGAACTGAGCTGCTCCGAAAGGGAGGGCCGTGCGTTTCCCTACACCCGGCATGCACAGAGGGGGCTCTAACGGGCTACGGCTCTGGGCGTTGCTTAGCAGGCCCAGGTGCGCCTGGGGGTACTCAGGGGGTCCTGCCGGGAACAGGGCGCCCAGGCTAGCCTCCTAGGTGTCCAGTGAGCTGTGCTGCCCTTCAAGGAAGGCAGAGCAGAGGCCACCGCCTCATGGAAGCGGCTGCGCGCGCCTGCTTCTGCACGGCAAATCAGGCCCTTACTTCCAGGCATGTGTTCATGCTGGGTGTGCCTGTAGCGACATAGCATGGCAGGATTCTGACTTCCTCCTCGGGCAGAGTGACTCCAAGTGCGAGGGCCTCGAAGTATTCCAAGCGCAGTGTTCTCTCGTGGCAGCTCACCGGAGGACCCTGACGAAGTCTCTCTGTGCACTTCGGGCTCACCAGCAGTGCTGTCCCGAGGCCGCTCGAGGGCGCTGGAAACGTAGCTCTCCTCAAGGAGCGTACAGTGAGTTGCCCATCACTGGGCACGCACAGAGGGCCTCCGAGGGACCCACCAGTGGGCCTCGAGGTTGCTCAGCCGGCCCACAGGGGTCTGGAGGTACTCGGTGAACTTGGGGGGAAAACGAGGCCTACCCGAGAGGCCTAGGAGGCCTCAGACCGGTACTTCCTTGAAAAGGAAGCACACAAGCGACTAAGAACGCGTGGAAAGCAGCTGCACGCCTCCCGCTCTGCACGGCTACCACGGGCCTAACCTGGAGGCAAGTTTTCACGTTGAGATTCCCTTTAGCTCTAGAGCTTGTCGGGCCGACCACCACCGCGGCCATGCAAGCCCCTGGTTTAGACGGAGCACACTCGCTTTCTCCCCAGAAGCATTCCTACGGGGTTTACAGGCCTCTCAAGAGCCGGGAACGGCAGGCAGCGTTCCGCGCAGCGTGAACGCTGCCTGCAGAAGGGGAAGGCAAGGCTAGCTCCCGCGGGTCACCTTTTCCACGGGCACACTCAGCCTACAGCCCTGGGGTTTCTCACAAGTCCGAAGAGGCACGGGTTGCCCTGGCTTTCCTTCCCTGACTCAACTGCTCGAAGTAGGGTGTTGTGAATCATGCGAACTGCCTCAACCAAGGAACGCCGTAGGCTGCTCCTCTGGGCCTGTGGCTCTTCAAGAGCCTGCAGTGCCACAGGAAGTACAGGACCTCCCCTAGAGTAAGAAGGCAGGCCGACGTCCTCTAGGAGGCACGGTGACTTCAGGCAGGACGTCGCAGCCGGAATGCCAAGACGAGGGTTCCTCCGAGGGCAGCTCAGACTAGGGCAGCGCGTAGGACTTCCAGGCCGTGTGGGACGTGCCAGAACGGCCTTCGTGAACGTGTGCGCGGGCTGAGGGAACTGAGCTGCTCCGAAAGGGAGGGCCGTGCGTTTCCCTACACCCGGCATGCACAGAGGGGGCTCTAACGGGCTACGGCTCTGGGCGTTGCTTAGCAGGCCCAGGTGCGCCTGGGGGTACTCAAGGGGTCCTGCCGGGAACAGGGCGCCCAGGCTAGCCTCCTAGGTGTCCAGAGAGCTGTGCTGCCCTTCAAGGAAGGCAGAGCAGAGGCCACCGCCTCATGGAAGCGGCTGCGCGCCCCTGCTTCTGCACGGCAAATCAGGCCCTTACTCCCAGGCATGTGTTCATGCTGGGTGTGCCTGTAGCGACATAGCATGGCAGGATTCTGACTTCCTCCTCGGGCAGAGTGACTCCAAGTGCGAGGGCCTCGAAGTATTCCAAGCGCAGTGTTCTCTCGTGGCAGCTCACCGGAGGACCCTGACGAAGTCTCTCTGTGCACTTCGGGCTCACCAGCAGTGCTGTCCCGAGGCCGCTCGAGGGCGCTGGAAACGTAGCTCTCCTCAAGGAGCGTACAGTGAGTTGCCCATCACTGGGCACGCACAGAGGGCCTCCGAGGGACCCACCAGTGGGCCTCGAGGTTGCTCGGCCGGCCCACAGGGGTCTGGAGGTACTCGGTGAACTTGGGGGGAAAACGAGGCCTACCCGAGAGGCCTAGGAGGCCTCAGACCGGTACTTCCTTGAAAAGGAAGCACACAAGCGACTAAGAACGCGTGGAAAGCAGCTGCACGCCTCCCGCTCTGCACGGCTACCACGGGCCTAACCTGGAGGCAAGTTTTCACGTTGAGATTCCCTTTAGCTCTAGAGCTTGTCGGGCCGACCACCACCGCGGCCATGCAAGCCCCTGGTTTAGACGGAGCACACTCGCTTTCTCCCCAGAAGCATTCCTACGGGGTTTACAGGCCTCTCAAGAGCCGGGAACGGCAGGCAGCGTTCCGCGCAGCGTGAACGCTGCCTGCAGAAGGGGAAGGCAAGGCTAGCTCCCGCGGGTCACCTTTTCCACGGGCACACTCAGCCTACAGCCCTGGGGTTTCTCACAAGTCCGAAGAGGCACGGGTTGCCCTGGCTTTCCTTCCCTGACTCAACTGCTCGAAGTAGGGTGTTGTGAATCATGCGAACTGCCTCAACCAAGGAACGCCGTAGGCTGCTCCTCTGGGCCTGTGGCTCTTCAAGAGCCTGCAGTGCCACAGGAAGTACAGGACCTCCCCTAGAGTAAGAAGGCAGGCCGACGTCCTCTAGGAGGCACGGTGACTTCAGGCAGGACGTCGCAGCCGGAATGCCAAGACGAGGGTTCCTCCGAGGGCAGCTCAGACTAGGGCAGCGCGTAGGACTTCCAGGCCGTGTGGGACGTGCCAGAACGGCCTTCGTGAACGTGTGCGCGGGCTGAGGGAACTGAGCTGCTCCGAAAGGGAGGGCCGTGCGTTTCCCTACACCCGGCATGCACAGAGGGGGCTCTAACGGGCTACGGCTCTGGGCGTTGCTTAGCAGGCCCAGGTGCGCCTGGGGGTACTCAAGGGGTCCTGCCGGGAACAGGGCGCCCAGGCTAGCCTCCTAGGTGTCCAGAGAGCTGTGCTGCCCTTCAAGGAAGGCAGAGCAGAGGCCACCGCCTCATGGAAGCGGCTGCGCGCCCCTGCTTCTGCACGGCAAATCAGGCCCTTACTCCCAGGCATGTGTTCATGCTGGGTGTGCCTGTAGCGACATAGCATGGCAGGATTCTGACTTCCTCCTCGGGCAGAGTGACTCCAAGTGCGAGGGCCTCGAAGTATTCCAAGCGCAGTGTTCTCTCGTGGCAGCTCACCGGAGGACCCTGACGAAGTCTCTCTGTGCACTTCGGGCTCACCAGCAGTGCTGTCCCGAGGCCGCTCGAGGGCGCTGGAAACGTAGCTCTCCTCAAGGAGCGTACAGTGAGTTGCCCATCACTGGGCACGCACAGAGGGCCTCCGAGGGACCCACCAGTGGGCCTCGAGGTTGCTCGGCCGGCCCACAGGGGTCTGGAGGTACTCGGTGAACTTGGGGGGAAAACGAGGCCTACCCGAGAGGCCTAGGAGGCCTCAGACCGGTACTTCCTTGAAAAGGAAGCACACAAGCGACTAAGAACGCGTGGAAAGCAGCTGCACGCCTCCCGCTCTGCACGGCTACCACGGGCCTAACCTGGAGGCAAGTTTTCACGTTGAGATTCCCTTTAGCTCTAGAGCTTGTCGGGCCGACCACCACCGCGGCCATGCAAGCCCCTGGTTTAGACGGAGCACACTCGCTTTCTCCCCAGAAGCATTCCTACGGGGTTTACAGGCCTCTCAAGAGCCGGGAACGGCAGGCAGCGTTCCGCGCAGCGTGAACGCTGCCTGCAGAAGGGGAAGGCAAGGCTAGCTCCCGCGGGTCACCTTTTCCACGGGCACACTCAGCCTACAGCCCTGGGGTTTCTCACAAGTCCGAAGAGGCACGGGTTGCCCTGGCTTTCCTTCCCTGACTCAACTGCTCGAAGTAGGGTGTTGTGAATCATGCGAACTGCCTCAACCAAGGAACGCCGTAGGCTGCTCCTCTGGGCCTGTGGCTCTTCAAGAGCCTGCAGTGCCACAGGAAGTACAGGACCTCCCCTAGAGTAAGAAGGCAGGCCGACGTCCTCTAGGAGGCACGGTGACTTCAGGCAGGACGTCGCAGCCGGAATGCCAAGACGAGGGTTCCTCCGAGGGCAGCTCAGACTAGGGCAGCGCGTAGGACTTCCAGGCCGTGTGGGACGTGCCAGAACGGCCTTCGTGAACGTGTGCGCGGGCTGAGGAAACTGAGCTGCTCCGAAAGGGAGGGCCGTGCGTTTCCCTACACCCGGCATGCACAGAGGGGGCTCTAACGGGCTACGGCTCTGGGCGTTGCTTAGCAGGCCCAGGTGCGCCTGGGGGTACTCAGGGGGTCCTGCCGGGAACAGGGCGCCCAGGCTAGCCTCCTAGGTGTCCAGTGAGCTGTGCTGCCCTTCAAGGAAGGCAGAGCAGAGGCCACCGCCTCATGGAAGCGGCTGCGCGCCCCTGCTTCTGCACGGCAAATCAGGCCCTTACTTCCAGGCATGTGTTCATGCTGGGTGTGCCTGTAGCGACATAGCATGGCAGGATTCTGACTTCCTCCTCGGGCAGAGTGACTCCAAGTGCGAGGGCCTCGAAGTATTCCAAGCGCAGTGTTCTCTCGTGGCAGCTCACCGGAGGACCCTGACGAAGTCTCTCTGTGCACTTCGGGCTCACCAGCAGTGCTGTCCCGAGGCCGCTCGAGGGCGCTGGAAACGTAGCTCTCCTCAAGGAGCGTACAGTGAGTTGCCCATCACTGGGCACGCACAGAGGGCCTCCGAGGGACCCACCAGTGGGCCTCGAGGTTGCTCGGCCGGCCCACAGGGGTCTGGAGGTACTCGGTGAACTTGGGGGGAAAACGAGGCCTACCCGAGAGGCCTAGGAGGCCTCAGACCGGTACTTCCTTGAAAAGGAAGCACACAAGCGACTAAGAACGCGTGGAAAGCAGCTGCACGCCTCCCGCTCTGCACGGCTACCACGGGCCTAACCTGGAGGCAAGTTTTCACGTTGAGATTCCCTTTAGCTCTAGAGCTTGTCGGGCCGACCACCACCGCGGCCATGCAAGCCCCTGGTTTAGACGGAGCACACTCGCTTTCTCCCCAGAAGCATTCCTACGGGGTTTACAGGCCTCTCAAGAGCCGGGAACGGCAGGCAGCGTTCCGCGCAGCGTGAACGCTGCCTGCAGAAGGGGAAGGCAAGGCTAGCTCCCGCGGGTCACCTTTTCCACGGGCACACTCAGCCTACAGCCCTGGGGTTTCTCACAAGTCCGAAGAGGCACGGGTTGCCCTGGCTTTCCTTCCCTGACTCAACTGCTCGAAGTAGGGTGTTGTGAATCATGCGAACTGCCTCAACCAAGGAACGCCGTAGGCTGCTCCTCTGGGCCTGTGGCTCTTCAAGAGCCTGCAGTGCCACAGGAAGTACAGGACCTCCCCTAGAGTAAGAAGGCAGGCCGACGTCCTCTAGGAGGCACGGTGACTTCAGGCAGGACGTCGCAGCCGGAATGCCAAGACGAGGGTTCCTCCGAGGGCAGCTCAGACTAGGGCAGCGCGTAGGACTTCCAGGCCGTGTGGGACGTGCCAGAACGGCCTTCGTGAACGTGTGCGCGGGCTGAGGAAACTGAGCTGCTCCGAAAGGGAGGGCCGTGCGTTTCCCTACACCCGGCATGCACAGAGGGGGCTCTAACGGGCTACGGCTCTGGGCGTTGCTTAGCAGGCCCAGGTGCGCCTGGGGGTACTCAAGGGGTCCTGCCGGGAACAGGGCGCCCAGGCTAGCCTCCTAGGTGTCCAGAGAGCTGTGCTGCCCTTCAAGGAAGGCAGAGCAGAGGCCACCGCCTCATGGAAGCGGCTGCGCGCCCCTGCTTCTGCACGGCAAATCAGGCCCTTACTCCCAGGCATGTGTTCATGCTGGGTGTGCCTGTAGCGACATAGCATGGCAGGATTCTGACTTCCTCCTCGGGCAGAGTGACTCCAAGTGCGAGGGCCTCGAAGTATTCCAAGCGCAGTGTTCTCTCGTGGCAGCTCACCGGAGGACCCTGACGAAGTCTCTCTGTGCACTTCGGGCTCACCAGCAGTGCTGTCCCGAGGCCGCTCGAGGGCGCTGGAAACGTAGCTCTCCTCAAGGAGCGTACAGTGAGTTGCCCATCACTGGGCACGCACAGAGGGCCTCCGAGGGACCCACCAGTGGGCCTCGAGGTTGCTCGGCCGGCCCACAGGGGTCTGGAGGTACTCGGTGAACTTGGGGGGAAAACGAGGCCTACCCGAGAGGCCTAGGAGGCCTCAGACCGGTACTTCCTTGAAAAGGAAGCACACAAGCGACTAAGAACGCGTGGAAAGCAGCTGCACGCCTCCCGCTCTGCACGGCTACCACGGGCCTAACCTGGAGGCAAGTTTTCACGTTGAGATTCCCTTTAGCTCTAGAGCTTGTCGGGCCGACCACCACCGCGGCCATGCAAGCCCCTGGTTTAGACGGAGCACACTCGCTTTCTCCCCAGAAGCATTCCTACGGGGTTTACAGGCCTCTCAAGAGCCGGGAACGGCAGGCAGCGTTCCGCGCAGCGTGAACGCTGCCTGCAGAAGGGGAAGGCAAGGCTAGCTCCCGCGGGTCACCTTTTCCACGGGCACACTCAGCCTACAGCCCTGGGGTTTCTCACAAGTCCGAAGAGGCACGGGTTGCCCTGGCTTTCCTTCCCTGACTCAACTGCTCGAAGTAGGGTGTTGTGAATCATGCGAACTGCCTCAACCAAGGAACGCCGTAGGCTGCTCCTCTGGACCTGTGGCTCTTCAAGAGCCTGCAGTGCCACAGGAAGTACAGGACCTCCCCTAGAGTAAGAAGGCAGGCCGACGTCCTCTAGGAGGCACGGTGACTTCAGGCAGGACGTCGCAGCCGGAATGCCAAGACGAGGGTTCCTCCGAGGGCAGCTCAGACTAGGGCAGCGCGTAGGACTTCCAGGCCGTGTGGGACGTGCCAGAACGGCCTTCGTGAACGTGTGCGCGGGCTGAGGGAACTGAGCTGCTCCGAAAGGGAGGGCCGTGCGTTTCCCTACACCCGGCATGCACAGAGGGGGCTCTAACGGGCTACGGCTCTGGGCGTTGCTTAGCAGGCCCAGGTGCGCCTGGGGGTACTCAGGGGGTCCTGCCGGGAACAGGGCGCCCAGGCTAGCCTCCTAGGTGTCCAGTGAGCTGTGCTGCCCTTCAAGGAAGGCAGAGCAGAGGCCACCGCCTCATGGAAGCGGCTGCGCGCCCCTGCTTCTGCACGGCAAATCAGGCCCTTACTCCCAGGCATGTGTTCATGCTGGGTGTGCCTGTAGCGACATAGCATGGCAGGATTCTGACTTCCTCCTCGGGCAGAGTGACTCCAAGTGCGAGGGCCTCGAAGTATTCCAAGCGCAGTGTTCTCTCGTGGCAGCTCACCGGAGGACCCTGACGAAGTCTCTCTGTGCACTTCGGGCTCACCAGCAGTGCTGTCCCGAGGCCGCTCGAGGGCGCTGGAAACGTAGCTCTCCTCAAGGAGCGTACAGTGAGTTGCCCATCACTGGGCACGCACAGAGGGCCTCCGAGGGACCCACCAGTGGGCCTCGAGGTTGCTCGGCCGGCCCACAGGGGTCTGGAGGTACTCGGTGAACTTGGGGGGAAAACGAGGCCTACCCGAGAGGCCTAGGAGGCCTCAGACCGGTACTTCCTTGAAAAGGAAGCACACAAGCGACTAAGAACGCGTGGAAAGCAGCTGCACGCCTCCCGCTCTGCACGGCTACCACGGGCCTAACCTGGAGGCAAGTTTTCACGTTGAGATTCCCTTTAGCTCTAGAGCTTGTCGGGCCGACCACCACCGCGGCCATGCAAGCCCCTGGTTTAGACGGAGCACACTCGCTTTCTCCCCAGAAGCATTCCTACGGGGTTTACAGGCCTCTCAAGAGCCGGGAACGGCAGGCAGCGTTCCGCGCAGCGTGAACGCTGCCTGCAGAAGGGGAAGGCAAGGCTAGCTCCCGCGGGTCACCTTTTCCACGGGCACACTCAGCCTACAGCCCTGGGGTTTCTCACAAGTCCGAAGAGGCACGGGTTGCCCTGGCTTTCCTTCCCTGACTCAACTGCTCGAAGTAGGGTGTTGTGAATCATGCGAACTGCCTCAACCAAGGAACGCCGTAGGCTGCTCCTCTGGGCCTGTGGCTCTTCAAGAGCCTGCAGTGCCACAGGAAGTACAGGACCTCCCCTAGAGTAAGAAGGCAGGCCGACGTCCTCTAGGAGGCACGGTGACTTCAGGCAGGACGTCGCAGCCGGAATGCCAAGACGAGGGTTCCTCCGAGGGCAGCTCAGACTAGGGCAGCGCGTAGGACTTCCAGGCAGTGTGGGACGTGCCAGAACGGCCTTCGTGAACGTGTGCGCGGGCTGAGGGAACTGAGCTGCGCCGAAAGGGAGGGCCGTGCGTTTCCCTACACCCGGCATGCACAGAGGGGGCTCTAACGGGCTACGGCTCTGGGCGTTGCTTAGCAGGCCCAGGTGCGCCTGGGGGTACTCAGGGGGTCCTGCCGGGAACAGGGCGCCCAGGCTAGCCTCCTAGGTGTCCAGAGAGCTGTGCTGCCCTTCAAGGAAGGCAGAGCAGAGGCCACCGCCTCATGGAAGCGGCTGCGCGCCCCTGCTTCTGCACGGCAAATCAGGCCCTTACTCCCAGGCATGTGTTCATGCTGGGTGTGCCTGTAGCGACATAGCATGGCAGGATTCTGACTTCCTCCTCGGGCAGAGTGACTCCAAGTGCGAGGGCCTCGAAGTATTCCAAGCGCAGTGTTCTCTCGTGGCAGCTCACCCGAGGACCCTGACGAAGTCTCTCTGTGCACTTCGGGCTCACCAGCAGTGCTGTCCCGAGGCCGCTCGAGGGCGCTGGAAACGTAGCTCTCCTCAAGGAGCGTACAGTGAGTTGCCCATCACTGGGCACGCACAGAGGGCCTCCGAGGGACCCACCAGTGGGCCTCGAGGTTGCTCGGCCGGCCCACAGGGGTCTGGAGGTACTCGGTGAACTTGGGGGGAAAACGAGGCCTACCCGAGAGGCCTAGGAGGCCTCAGACCGGTACTTCCTTGAAAAGGAAGCACACAAGCGACTAAGAACGCGTGGAAAGCAGCTGCACGCCTCCCGCTCTGCACGGCTACCACGGGCCTAACCTGGAGGCAAGTTTTCACGTTGAGATTCCCTTTAGCTCTAGAGCTTGTCGGGCCGACCACCACCGCGGCCATGCAAGCCCCTGGTTTAGACGGAGCACACTCGCTTTCTCCCCAGAAGCATTCCTACGGGGTTTACAGGCCTCTCAAGAGCCGGGAACGGCAGGCAGCGTTCCGCGCAGCGTGAACGCTGCCTGCAGAAGGGGAAGGCAAGGCTAGCTCCCGCGGGTCACCTTTTCCACGGGCACACTCAGCCTACAGCCCTGGGGTTTCTCACAAGTCCGAAGAGGCACGGGTTGCCCTGGCTTTCCTTCCCTGACTCAACTGCTCGAAGTAGGGTGTTGTGAATCATGCGAACTGCCTCAACCAAGGAACGCCGTAGGCTGCTCCTCTGGGCCTGTGGCTCTTCAAGAGCCTGCAGTGCCACAGGAAGTACAGGACCTCCCCTAGAGTAAGAAGGCAGGCCGACGTCCTCTAGGAGGCACGGTGACTTCAGGCAGGACGTCGCAGCCGGAATGCCAAGACGAGGGTTCCTCCGAGGGCAGCTCAGACTAGGGCAGCGCGTAGGACTTCCAGGCAGTGTGGGACGTGCCAGAACGGCCTTCGTGAACGTGTGCGCGGGCTGAGGGAACTGAGCTGCGCCGAAAGGGAGGGCCGTGCGTTTCCCTACACCCGGCATGCACAGAGGGGGCTCTAACGGGCTACGGCTCTGGGCGTTGCTTAGCAGGCCCAGGTGCGCCTGGGGGTACTCAGGGGGTCCTGCCGGGAACAGGGCGCCCAGGCTAGCCTCCTAGGTGTCCAGAGAGCTGTGCTGCCCTTCAAGGAAGGCAGAGCAGAGGCCACCGCCTCATGGAAGCGGCTGCGCGCCCCTGCTTCTGCACGGCAAATCAGGCCCTTACTCCCAGGCATGTGTTCATGCTGGGTGTGCCTGTAGCGACATAGCATGGCAGGATTCTGACTTCCTCCTCGGGCAGAGTGACTCCAAGTGCGAGGGCCTCGAAGTATTCCAAGCGCAGTGTTCTCTCGTGGCAGCTCACCCGAGGACCCTGACGAAGTCTCTCTGTGCACTTCGGGCTCACCAGCAGTGCTGTCCCGAGGCCGCTCGAGGGCGCTGGAAACGTAGCTCTCCTCAAGGAGCGTACAGTGAGTTGCCCATCACTGGGCACGCACAGAGGGCCTCCGAGGGACCCACCAGTGGGCCTCGAGGTTGCTCGGCCGGCCCACAGGGGTCTGGAGGTACTCGGTGAACTTGGGGGGAAAACGAGGCCTACCCGAGAGGCCTAGGAGGCCTCAGACCGGTACTTCCTTGAAAAGGAAGCACACAAGCGACTAAGAACGCGTGGAAAGCAGCTGCACGCCTCCCGCTCTGCACGGCTACCACGGGCCTAACCTGGAGGCAAGTTTTCACGTTGAGATTCCCTTTAGCTCTAGAGCTTGTCGGGCCGACCACCACCGCGGCCATGCAAGCCCCTGGTTTAGACGGAGCACACTCGCTTTCTCCCCAGAAGCATTCCTACGGGGTTTACAGGCCTCTCAAGAGCCGGGAACGGCAGGCAGCGTTCCGCGCAGCGTGAACGCTGCCTGCAGAAGGGGAAGGCAAGGCTAGCTCCCGCGGGTCACCTTTTCCACGGGCACACTCAGCCTACAGCCCTGGGGTTTCTCACAAGTCCGAAGAGGCACGGGTTGCCCTGGCTTTCCTTCCCTGACTCAACTGCTCGAAGTAGGGTGTTGTGAATCATGCGAACTGCCTCAACCAAGGAACGCCGTAGGCTGCTCCTCTGGGCCTGTGGCTCTTCAAGAGCCTGCAGTGCCACAGGAAGTACAGGACCTCCCCTAGAGTAAGAAGGCAGGCCGACGTCCTCTAGGAGGCACGGTGACTTCAGGCAGGACGTCGCAGCCGGAATGCCAAGACGAGGGTTCCTCCGAGGGCAGCTCAGACTAGGGCAGCGCGTAGGACTTCCAGGCCGTGTGGGACGTGCCAGAACGGCCTTCGTGAACGTGTGCGCGGGCTGAGGGAACTGAGCTGCTCCGAAAGGGAGGGCCGTGCGTTTCCCTACACCCGGCATGCACAGAGGGGGCTCTAACGGGCTACGGCTCTGGGCGTTGCTTAGCAGGCCCAGGTGCGCCTGGGGGTACTCAGGGGGTCCTGCCGGGAACAGGGCGCCCAGGCTAGCCTCCTAGGTGTCCAGTGAGCTGTGCTGCCCTTCAAGGAAGGCAGAGCAGAGGCCACCGCCTCATGGAAGCGGCTGCGCGCGCCTGCTTCTGCACGGCAAATCAGGCCCTTACTTCCAGGCATGTGTTCATGCTGGGTGTGCCTGTAGCGACATAGCATGGCAGGATTCTGACTTCCTCCTCGGGCAGAGTGACTCCAAGTGCGAGGGCCTCGAAGTATTCCAAGCGCAGTGTTCTCTCGTGGCAGCTCACCGGAGGACCCTGACGAAGTCTCTCTGTGCACTTCGGGCTCACCAGCAGTGCTGTCCCGAGGCCGCTCGAGGGCGCTGGAAACGTAGCTCTCCTCAAGGAGCGTACAGTGAGTTGCCCATCACTGGGCACGCACAGAGGGCCTCCGAGGGACCCACCAGTGGGCCTCGAGGTTGCTCGGCCGGCCCACAGGGGTCTGGAGGTACTCGGTGAACTTGGGGGGAAAACGAGGCCTACCCGAGAGGCCTAGGAGGCCTCAGACCGGTACTGCCTTGAAAAGGAAGCACACAAGCGACTAAGAACGCGTGGAAAGCAGCTGCACGCCTCCCGCTCTGCACGGCTACCACGGGCCTAACCTGGAGGCAAGTTTTCACGTTGAGATTCCCTTTAGCTCTAGAGCTTGTCGGGCCGACCACCACCGCGGCCATGCAAGCCCCTGGTTTAGACGGAGCACACTCGCTTTCTCCCCAGAAGCATTCCTACGGGGTTTACAGGCCTCTCAAGAGCCGGGAACGGCAGGCAGCGTTCCGCGCAGCGTGAACGCTGCCTGCAGAAGGGGAAGGCAAGGCTAGCTCCCGCGGGTCACCTTTTCCACGGGCACACTCAGCCTACAGCCCTGGGGTTTCTCACAAGTCCGAAGAGGCACGGGTTGCCCTGGCTTTCCTTCCCTGACTCAACTGCTCGAAGTAGGGTGTTGTGAATCATGCGAACTGCCTCAACCAAGGAACGCCGTAGGCTGCTCCTCTGGGCCTGTGGCTCTTCAAGAGCCTGCAGTGCCACAGGAAGTACAGGATCTCCCCTAGAGTAAGAAGGCAGGCCGACGTCCTCTAGGAGGCACGGTGACTTCAGGCAGGACGTCGCAGCCGGAATGCCAAGACGAGGGTTCCTCCGAGGGCAGCTCAGACTAGGGCAGCGCGTAGGACTTCCAGGCCGTGTGGGACGTGCCAGAACGGCCTTCGTGAACGTGTGCGCGGGCTGAGGGAACTGAGCTGCTCCGAAAGGGAGGGCCGTGCGTTTCCCTACACCCGGCATGCACAGAGGGGGCTCTAACGGGCTACGGCTCTGGGCGTTGCTTAGCAGGCCCAGGTGCGCCTGGGGGTACTCAAGGGGTCCTGCCGGGAACAGGGCGCCCAGGCTAGCCTCCTAGGTGTCCAGAGAGCTGTGCTGCCCTTCAAGGAAGGCAGAGCAGAGGCCACCGCCTCATGGAAGCGGCTGCGCGCCCCTGCTTCTGCACGGCAAATCAGGCCCTTACTCCCAGGCATGTGTTCATGCTGGGTGTGCCTGTAGCGACATAGCATGGCAGGATTCTGACTTCCTCCTCGGGCAGAGTGACTCCAAGTGCGAGGGCCTCGAAGTATTCCAAGCGCAGTGTTCTCTCGTGGCAGCTCACCGGAGGACCCTGACGAAGTCTCTCTGTGCACTTCGGGCTCACCAGCAGTGCTGTCCCGAGGCCGCTCGAGGGCGCTGGAAACGTAGCTCTCCTCAAGGAGCGTACAGTGAGTTGCCCATCACTGGGCACGCACAGAGGGCCTCCGAGGGACCCACCAGTGGGCCTCGAGGTTGCTCGGCCGGCCCACAGGGGTCTGGAGGTACTCGGTGAACTTGGGGGGAAAACGAGGCCTACCCGAGAGGCCTAGGAGGCCTCAGACCGGTACTTCCTTGAAAAGGAAGCACACAAGCGACTAAGAACGCGTGGAAAGCAGCTGCACGCCTCCCGCTCTGCACGGCTACCACGGGCCTAACCTGGAGGCAAGTTTTCACGTTGAGATTCCCTTTAGCTCTAGAGCTTGTCGGGCCGACCACCACCGCGGCCATGCAAGCCCCTGGTTTAGACGGAGCACACTCGCTTTCTCCCCAGAAGCATTCCTACGGGGTTTACAGGCCTCTCAAGAGCCGGGAACGGCAGGCAGCGTTCCGCGCAGCGTGAACGCTGCCTGCAGAAGGGGAAGGCAAGGCTAGCTCCCGCGGGTCACCTTTTCCACGGGCACACTCAGCCTACAGCCCTGGGGTTTCTCACAAGTCCGAAGAGGCACGGGTTGCCCTGGCTTTCCTTCCCTGACTCAACTGCTCGAAGTAGGGTGTTGTGAATCATGCGAACTGCCTCAACCAAGGAACGCCGTAGGCTGCTCCTCTGGGCCTGTGGCTCTTCAAGAGCCTGCAGTGCCACAGGAAGTACAGGACCTCCCCTAGAGTAAGAAGGCAGGCCGACGTCCTCTAGGAGGCACGGTGACTTCAGGCAGGACGTCGCAGCCGGAATGCCAAGACGAGGGTTCCTCCGAGGGCAGCTCAGACTAGGGCAGCGCGTAGGACTTCCAGGCAGTGTGGGACGTGCCAGAACGGCCTTCGTGAACGTGTGCGCGGGCTGAGGGAACTGAGCTGCGCCGAAAGGGAGGGCCGTGCGTTTCCCTACACCCGGCATGCACAGAGGGGGCTCTAACGGGCTACGGCTCTGGGCGTTGCTTAGCAGGCCCAGGTGCGCCTGGGGGTACTCAGGGGGTCCTGCCGGGAACAGGGCGCCCAGGCTAGCCTCCTAGGTGTCCAGAGAGCTGTGCTGCCCTTCAAGGAAGGCAGAGCAGAGGCCACCGCCTCATGGAAGCGGCTGCGCGCCCCTGCTTCTGCACGGCAAATCAGGCCCTTACTCCCAGGCATGTGTTCATGCTGGGTGTGCCTGTAGCGACATAGCATGGCAGGATTCTGACTTCCTCCTCGGGCAGAGTGACTCCAAGTGCGAGGGCCTCGAAGTATTCCAAGCGCAGTGTTCTCTCGTGGCAGCTCACCCGAGGACCCTGACGAAGTCTCTCTGTGCACTTCGGGCTCACCAGCAGTGCTGTCCCGAGGCCGCTCGAGGGCGCTGGAAACGTAGCTCTCCTCAAGGAGCGTACAGTGAGTTGCCCATCACTGGGCACGCACAGAGGGCCTCCGAGGGACCCACCAGTGGGCCTCGAGGTTGCTCGGCCGGCCCACAGGGGTCTGGAGGTACTCGGTGAACTTGGGGGGAAAACGAGGCCTACCCGAGAGGCCTAGGAGGCCTCAGACCGGTACTTCCTTGAAAAGGAAGCACACAAGCGACTAAGAACGCGTGGAAAGCAGCTGCACGCCTCCCGCTCTGCACGGCTACCACGGGCCTAACCTGGAGGCAAGTTTTCACGTTGAGATTCCCTTTAGCTCTAGAGCTTGTCGGGCCGACCACCACCGCGGCCATGCAAGCCCCTGGTTTAGACGGAGCACACTCGCTTTCTCCCCAGAAGCATTCCTACGGGGTTTACAGGCCTCTCAAGAGCCGGGAACGGCAGGCAGCGTTCCGCGCAGCGTGAACGCTGCCTGCAGAAGGGGAAGGCAAGGCTAGCTCCCGCGGGTCACCTTTTCCACGGGCACACTCAGCCTACAGCCCTGGGGTTTCTCACAAGTCCGAAGAGGCACGGGTTGCCCTGGCTTTCCTTCCCTGACTCAACTGCTCGAAGTAGGGTGTTGTGAATCATGCGAACTGCCTCAACCAAGGAACGCCGTAGGCTGCTCCTCTGGGCCTGTGGCTCTTCAAGAGCCTGCAGTGCCACAGGAAGTACAGGACCTCCCCTAGAGTAAGAAGGCAGGCCGACGTCCTCTAGGAGGCACGGTGACTTCAGGCAGGACGTCGCAGCCGGAATGCCAAGACGAGGGTTCCTCCGAGGGCAGCTCAGACTAGGGCAGCGCGTAGGACTTCCAGGCCGTGTGGGACGTGCCAGAACGGCCTTCGTGAACGTGTGCGCGGGCTGAGGGAACTGAGCTGCTCCGAAAGGGAGGGCCGTGCGTTTCCCTACACCCGGCATGCACAGAGGGGGCTCTAACGGGCTACGGCTCTGGGCGTTGCTTAGCAGGCCCAGGTGCGCCTGGGGGTACTCAGGGGGTCCTGCCGGGAACAGGGCGCCCAGGCTAGCCTCCTAGGTGTCCAGTGAGCTGTGCTGCCCTTCAAGGAAGGCAGAGCAGAGGCCACCGCCTCATGGAAGCGGCTGCGCGCGCCTGCTTCTGCACGGCAAATCAGGCCCTTACTTCCAGGCATGTGTTCATGCTGGGTGTGCCTGTAGCGACATAGCATGGCAGGATTCTGACTTCCTCCTCGGGCAGAGTGACTCCAAGTGCGAGGGCTTCGAAGTATTCCAAGCGCAGTGTTCTCTCGTGGCAGCTCACCGGAGGACCCTGACGAAGTCTCTCTGTGCACTTCGGGCTCACCAGCAGTGCTGTCCCGAGGCCGCTCGAGGGCGCTGGAAACGTAGCTCTCCTCAAGGAGCGTACAGTGAGTTGCCCATCACTGGGCACGCACAGAGGGCCTCCGAGGGACCCACCAGTGGGCCTCGAGGTTGCTCAGCCGGCCCACAGGGGTCTGGAGGTACTCGGTGAACTTGGGGGGAAAACGAGGCCTACCCGAGAGGCCTAGGAGGCCTCAGACCGGTACTTCCTTGAAAAGGAAGCACACAAGCGACTAAGAACGCGTGGAAAGCAGCTGCACGCCTCCCGCTCTGCACGGCTACCACGGGCCTAACCTGGAGGCAAGTTTTCACGTTGAGATTCCCTTTAGCTCTAGAGCTTGTCGGGCCGACCACCACCGCGGCCATGCAAGCCCCTGGTTTAGACGGAGCACACTCGCTTTCTCCCCAGAAGCATTCCTACGGGGTTTACAGGCCTCTCAAGAGCCGGGAACGGCAGGCAGCGTTCCGCGCAGCGTGAACGCTGCCTGCAGAAGGGGAAGGCAAGGCTAGCTCCCGCGGGTCACCTTTTCCACGGGCACACTCAGCCTACAGCCCTGGGGTTTCTCACAAGTCCGAAGAGGCACGGGTTGCCCTGGCTTTCCTTCCCTGACTCAACTGCTCGAAGTAGGGTGTTGTGAATCATGCGAACTGCCTCAACCAAGGAACGCCGTAGGCTGCTCCTCTGGGCCTGTGGCTCTTCAAGAGCCTGCAGTGCCACAGGAAGTACAGGACCTCCCCTAGAGTAAGAAGGCAGGCCGACGTCCTCTAGGAGGCACGGTGACTTCAGGCAGGACGTCGCAGCCGGAATGCCAAGACGAGGGTTCCTCCGAGGGCAGCTCAGACTAGGGCAGCGCGTAGGACTTCCAGGCCGTGTGGGACGTGCCAGAACGGCCTTCGTGAACGTGTGCGCGGGCTGAGGGAACTGAGCTGCTCCGAAAGGGAGGGCCGTGCGTTTCCCTACACCCGGCATGCACAGAGGGGGCTCTAACGGGCTACGGCTCTGGGCGTTGCTTAGCAGGCCCAGGTGCGCCTGGGGGTACTCAGGGGGTCCTGCCGGGAACAGGGCGCCCAGGCTAGCCTCCTAGGTGTCCAGAGAGCTGTGCTGCCCTTCAAGGAAGGCAGAGCAGAGGCCACCGCCTCATGGAAGCGGCTGCGCGCCCCTGCTTCTGCACGGCAAATCAGGCCCTTACTCCCAGGCATGTGTTCATGCTGGGTGTGCCTGTAGCGACATAGCATGGCAGGATTCTGACTTCCTCCTCGGGCAGAGTGACTCCAAGTGCGAGGGCCTCGAAGTATTCCAAGCGCAGTGTTCTCTCGTGGCAGCTCACCGGAGGACCCTGACGAAGTCTCTCTGTGCACTTCGGGCTCACCAGCAGTGCTGTCCCGAGGCCGCTCGAGGGCGCTGGAAACGTAGCTCTCCTCAAGGAGCGTACAGTGAGTTGCCCATCACTGGGCACGCACAGAGGGCCTCCGAGGGACCCACCAGTGGGTCTCGAGGTTGCTCGGCCGGCCCACAGGGGTCTGGAGGTACTCGGTGAACTTGGGGGGAAAACGAGGCCTACCCGAGAGGCCTAGGAGGCCTCAGACCGGTACTTCCTTGAAAAGGAAGCACACAAGCGACTAAGAACGCGTGGAAAGCAGCTGCACGCCTCCCGCTCTGCACGGCTACCACGGGCCTAACCTGGAGGCAAGTTTTCACGTTGAGATTCCCTTTAGCTCTAGAGCTTGTCGGGCCGACCACCACCGCGGCCATGCAAGCCCCTGGTTTAGACGGAGCACACTCGCTTTCTCCCCAGAAGCATTCCTACGGGGTTTACAGGCCTCTCAAGAGCCGGGAACGGCAGGCAGCGTTCCGCGCAGCGTGAACGCTGCCTGCAGAAGGGGAAGGCAAGGCTAGCTCCCGCGGGTCACCTTTTCCACGGGCACACTCAGCCTACAGCCCTGGGGTTTCTCACAAGTCCGAAGAGGCACGGGTTGCCCTGGCTTTCCTTCCCTGACTCAACTGCTCGAAGTAGGGTGTTGTGAATCATGCGAACTGCCTCAACCAAGGAACGCCGTAGGCTGCTCCTCTGGGCCTGTGGCTCTTCAAGAGCCTGCAGTGCCACAGGAAGTACAGGACCTCCCCTAGAGTAAGAAGGCAGGCCGACGTCCTCTAGGAGGCACGGTGACTTCAGGCAGGACGTCGCAGCCGGAATGCCAAGACGAGGGTTCCTCCGAGGGCAGCTCAGACTAGGGCAGCGCGTAGGACTTCCAGGCCGTGTGGGACGTGCCAGAACGGCCTTCGTGAACGTGTGCGCGGGCTGAGGGAACTGAGCTGCTCCGAAAGGGAGGGCCGTGCGTTTCCCTACACCCGGCATGCACAGAGGGGGCTCTAACGGGCTACGGCTCTGGGCGTTGCTTAGCAGGCCCAGGTGCGCCTGGGGGTACTCAGGGGGTCCTGCCGGGAACAGGGCGCCCAGGCTAGCCTCCTAGGTGTCCAGTGAGCTGTGCTGCCCTTCAAGGAAGGCAGAGCAGAGGCCACCGCCTCATGGAAGCGGCTGCGCGCGCCTGCTTCTGCACGGCAAATCAGGCCCTTACTTCCAGGCATGTGTTCATGCTGGGTGTGCCTGTAGCGACATAGCATGGCAGGATTCTGACTTCCTCCTCGGGCAGAGTGACTCCAAGTGCGAGGGCCTCGAAGTATTCCAAGCGCAGTGTTCTCTCGTGGCAGCTCACCGGAGGACCCTGACGAAGTCTCTCTGTGCACTTCGGGCTCACCAGCAGTGCTGTCCCGAGGCCGCTCGAGGGCGCTGGAAACGTAGCTCTCCTCAAGGAGCGTACAGTGAGTTGCCCATCACTGGGCACGCACAGAGGGCCTCCGAGGGACCCACCAGTGGGCCTCGAGGTTGCTCGGCCGGCCCACAGGGGTCTGGAGGTACTCGGTGAACTTGGGGGGAAAACGAGGCCTACCCGAGAGGCCTAGGAGGCCTCAGACCGGTACTTCCTTGAAAAGGAAGCACACAAGCGACTAAGAACGCGTGGAAAGCAGCTGCACGCCTCCCGCTCTGCACGGCTACCACGGGCCTAACCTGGAGGCAAGTTTTCACGTTGAGATTCCCTTTAGCTCTAGAGCTTGTCGGGCCGACCACCACCGCGGCCATGCAAGCCCCTGGTTTAGACGGAGCACACTCGCTTTCTCCCCAGAAGCATTCCTACGGGGTTTACAGGCCTCTCAAGAGCCGGGAACGGCAGGCAGCGTTCCGCGCAGCGTGAACGCTGCCTGCAGAAGGGGAAGGCAAGGCTAGCTCCCGCGGGTCACCTTTTCCACGGGCACACTCAGCCTACAGCCCTGGGGTTTCTCACAAGTCCGAAGAGGCACGGGTTGCCCTGGCTTTCCTTCCCTGACTCAACTGCTCGAAGTAGGGTGTTGTGAATCATGCGAACTGCCTCAACCAAGGAACGCCGTAGGCTGCTCCTCTGGGCCTGTGGCTCTTCAAGAGCCTGCAGTGCCACAGGAAGTACAGGACCTCCCCTAGAGTAAGAAGGCAGGCCGACGTCCTCTAGGAGGCACGGTGACTTCAGGCAGGACGTCGCAGCCGGAATGCCAAGACGAGGGTTCCTCCGAGGGCAGCTCAGACTAGGGCAGCGCGTAGGACTTCCAGGCCGTGTGGGACGTGCCAGAACGGCCTTCGTGAACGTGTGCGCGGGCTGAGGGAACTGAGCTGCTCCGAAAGGGAGGGCCGTGCGTTTCCCTACACCCGGCATGCACAGAGGGGGCTCTAACGGGCTACGGCTCTGGGCGTTGCTTAGCAGGCCCAGGTGCGCCTGGGGGTACTCAAGGGGTCCTGCCGGGAACAGGGCGCCCAGGCTAGCCTCCTAGGTGTCCAGAGAGCTGTGCTGCCCTTCAAGGAAGGCAGAGCAGAGGCCACCGCCTCATGGAAGCGGCTGCGCGCCCCTGCTTCTGCACGGCAAATCAGGCCCTTACTCCCAGGCATGTGTTCATGCTGGGTGTGCCTGTAGCGACATAGCATGGCAGGATTCTGACTTCCTCCTCGGGCAGAGTGACTCCAAGTGCGAGGGCCTCGAAGTATTCCAAGCGCAGTGTTCTCTCGTGGCAGCTCACCGGAGGACCCTGACGAAGTCTCTCTGTGCACTTCGGGCTCACCAGCAGTGCTGTCCCGAGGCCGCTCGAGGGCGCTGGAAACGTAGCTCTCCTCAAGGAGCGTACAGTGAGTTGCCCATCACTGGGCACGCACAGAGGGCCTCCGAGGGACCCACCAGTGGGCCTCGAGGTTGCTCGGCCGGCCCACAGGGGTCTGGAGGTACTCGGTGAACTTGGGGGGAAAACGAGGCCTACCCGAGAGGCCTAGGAGGCCTCAGACCGGTACTTCCTTGAAAAGGAAGCACACAAGCGACTAAGAACGCGTGGAAAGCAGCTGCACGCCTCCCGCTCTGCACGGCTACCACGGGCCTAACCTGGAGGCAAGTTTTCACGTTGAGATTCCCTTTAGCTCTAGAGCTTGTCGGGCCGACCACCACCGCGGCCATGCAAGCCCCTGGTTTAGACGGAGCACACTCGCTTTCTCCCCAGAAGCATTCCTACGGGGTTTACAGGCCTCTCAAGAGCCGGGAACGGCAGGCAGCGTTCCGCGCAGCGTGAACGCTGCCTGCAGAAGGGGAAGGCAAGGCTAGCTCCCGCGGGTCACCTTTTCCACGGGCACACTCAGCCTACAGCCCTGGGGTTTCTCACAAGTCCGAAGAGGCACGGGTTGCCCTGGCTTTCCTTCCCTGACTCAACTGCTCGAAGTAGGGTGTTGTGAATCATGCGAACTGCCTCAACCAAGGAACGCCGTAGGCTGCTCCTCTGGGCCTGTGGCTCTTCAAGAGCCTGCAGTGCCACAGGAAGTACAGGACCTCCCCTAGAGTAAGAAGGCAGGCCGACGTCCTCTAGGAGGCACGGTGACTTCAGGCAGGACGTCGCAGCCGGAATGCCAAGACGAGGGTTCCTCCGAGGGCAGCTCAGACTAGGGCAGCGCGTAGGACTTC
Source organism: Phocoena phocoena (assembly GCF_963924675.1). NCBI lineage: Eukaryota > Metazoa > Chordata > Mammalia > Artiodactyla > Phocoenidae > Phocoena > Phocoena phocoena. The sequence goes on along the minus strand of NW_027077748.1, from coordinate 98,304 downwards.
CAGGCAGTGTGGGACGTGCCAGAACGGCCTTCGTGAACGTGTGCGCGGGCTGAGGGAACTGAGCTGCGCCGAAAGGGAGGGCCGTGCGTTTCCCTACACCCGGCATGCACAGAGGGGGCTCTAACGGGCTACGGCTCTGGGCGTTGCTTAGCAGGCCCAGGTGCGCCTGGGGGTACTCAGGGGGTCCTGCCGGGAACAGGGCGCCCAGGCTAGCCTCCTAGGTGTCCAGAGAGCTGTGCTGCCCTTCAAGGAAGGCAGAGCAGAGGCCACCGCCTCATGGAAGCGGCTGCGCGCCCCTGCTTCTGCACGGCAAATCAGGCCCTTACTCCCAGGCATGTGTTCATGCTGGGTGTGCCTGTAGCGACATAGCATGGCAGGATTCTGACTTCCTCCTCGGGCAGAGTGACTCCAAGTGCGAGGGCCTCGAAGTATTCCAAGCGCAGTGTTCTCTCGTGGCAGCTCACCCGAGGACCCTGACGAAGTCTCTCTGTGCACTTCGGGCTCACCAGCAGTGCTGTCCCGAGGCCGCTCGAGGGCGCTGGAAACGTAGCTCTCCTCAAGGAGCGTACAGTGAGTTGCCCATCACTGGGCACGCACAGAGGGCCTCCGAGGGACCCACCAGTGGGCCTCGAGGTTGCTCGGCCGGCCCACAGGGGTCTGGAGGTACTCGGTGAACTTGGGGGGAAAACGAGGCCTACCCGAGAGGCCTAGGAGGCCTCAGACCGGTACTTCCTTGAAAAGGAAGCACACAAGCGACTAAGAACGCGTGGAAAGCAGCTGCACGCCTCCCGCTCTGCACGGCTACCACGGGCCTAACCTGGAGGCAAGTTTTCACGTTGAGATTCCCTTTAGCTCTAGAGCTTGTCGGGCCGACCACCACCGCGGCCATGCAAGCCCCTGGTTTAGACGGAGCACACTCGCTTTCTCCCCAGAAGCATTCCTACGGGGTTTACAGGCCTCTCAAGAGCCGGGAACGGCAGGCAGCGTTCCGCGCAGCGTGAACGCTGCCTGCAGAAGGGGAAGGCAAGGCTAGCTCCCGCGGGTCACCTTTTCCACGGGCACACTCAGCCTACAGCCCTGGGGTTTCTCACAAGTCCGAAGAGGCACGGGTTGCCCTGGCTTTCCTTCCCTGACTCAACTGCTCGAAGTAGGGTGTTGTGAATCATGCGAACTGCCTCAACCAAGGAACGCCGTAGGCTGCTCCTCTGGGCCTGTGGCTCTTCAAGAGCCTGCAGTGCCACAGGAAGTACAGGACCTCCCCTAGAGTAAGAAGGCAGGCCGACGTCCTCTAGGAGGCACGGTGACTTCAGGCAGGACGTCGCAGCCGGAATGCCAAGACGAGGGTTCCTCCGAGGGCAGCTCAGACTAGGGCAGCGCGTAGGACTTCCAGGCCGTGTGGGACGTGCCAGAACGGCCTTCGTGAACGTGTGCGCGGGCTGAGGGAACTGAGCTGCTCCGAAAGGGAGGGCCGTGCGTTTCCCTACACCCGGCATGCACAGAGGGGGCTCTAACGGGCTACGGCTCTGGGCGTTGCTTAGCAGGCCCAGGTGCGCCTGGGGGTACTCAGGGGGTCCTGCCGGGAACAGGGCGCCCAGGCTAGCCTCCTAGGTGTCCAGTGAGCTGTGCTGCCCTTCAAGGAAGGCAGAGCAGAGGCCACCGCCTCATGGAAGCGGCTGCGCGCGCCTGCTTCTGCACGGCAAATCAGGCCCTTACTTCCAGGCATGTGTTCATGCTGGGTGTGCCTGTAGCGACATAGCATGGCAGGATTCTGACTTCCTCCTCGGGCAGAGTGACTCCAAGTGCGAGGGCTTCGAAGTATTCCAAGCGCAGTGTTCTCTCGTGGCAGCTCACCGGAGGACCCTGACGAAGTCTCTCTGTGCACTTCGGGCTCACCAGCAGTGCTGTCCCGAGGCCGCTCGAGGGCGCTGGAAACGTAGCTCTCCTCAAGGAGCGTACAGTGAGTTGCCCATCACTGGGCACGCACAGAGGGCCTCCGAGGGACCCACCAGTGGGCCTCGAGGTTGCTCAGCCGGCCCACAGGGGTCTGGAGGTACTCGGTGAACTTGGGGGGAAAACGAGGCCTACCCGAGAGGCCTAGGAGGCCTCAGACCGGTACTTCCTTGAAAAGGAAGCACACAAGCGACTAAGAACGCGTGGAAAGCAGCTGCACGCCTCCCGCTCTGCACGGCTACCACGGGCCTAACCTGGAGGCAAGTTTTCACGTTGAGATTCCCTTTAGCTCTAGAGCTTGTCGGGCCGACCACCACCGCGGCCATGCAAGCCCCTGGTTTAGACGGAGCACACTCGCTTTCTCCCCAGAAGCATTCCTACGGGGTTTACAGGCCTCTCAAGAGCCGGGAACGGCAGGCAGCGTTCCGCGCAGCGTGAACGCTGCCTGCAGAAGGGGAAGGCAAGGCTAGCTCCCGCGGGTCACCTTTTCCACGGGCACACTCAGCCTACAGCCCTGGGGTTTCTCACAAGTCCGAAGAGGCACGGGTTGCCCTGGCTTTCCTTCCCTGACTCAACTGCTCGAAGTAGGGTGTTGTGAATCATGCGAACTGCCTCAACCAAGGAACGCCGTAGGCTGCTCCTCTGGGCCTGTGGCTCTTCAAGAGCCTGCAGTGCCACAGGAAGTACAGGACCTCCCCTAGAGTAAGAAGGCAGGCCGACGTCCTCTAGGAGGCACGGTGACTTCAGGCAGGACGTCGCAGCCGGAATGCCAAGACGAGGGTTCCTCCGAGGGCAGCTCAGACTAGGGCAGCGCGTAGGACTTCCAGGCCGTGTGGGACGTGCCAGAACGGCCTTCGTGAACGTGTGCGCGGGCTGAGGGAACTGAGCTGCTCCGAAAGGGAGGGCCGTGCGTTTCCCTACACCCGGCATGCACAGAGGGGGCTCTAACGGGCTACGGCTCTGGGCGTTGCTTAGCAGGCCCAGGTGCGCCTGGGGGTACTCAGGGGGTCCTGCCGGGAACAGGGCGCCCAGGCTAGCCTCCTAGGTGTCCAGAGAGCTGTGCTGCCCTTCAAGGAAGGCAGAGCAGAGGCCACCGCCTCATGGAAGCGGCTGCGCGCCCCTGCTTCTGCACGGCAAATCAGGCCCTTACTCCCAGGCATGTGTTCATGCTGGGTGTGCCTGTAGCGACATAGCATGGCAGGATTCTGACTTCCTCCTCGGGCAGAGTGACTCCAAGTGCGAGGGCCTCGAAGTATTCCAAGCGCAGTGTTCTCTCGTGGCAGCTCACCGGAGGACCCTGACGAAGTCTCTCTGTGCACTTCGGGCTCACCAGCAGTGCTGTCCCGAGGCCGCTCGAGGGCGCTGGAAACGTAGCTCTCCTCAAGGAGCGTACAGTGAGTTGCCCATCACTGGGCACGCACAGAGGGCCTCCGAGGGACCCACCAGTGGGTCTCGAGGTTGCTCGGCCGGCCCACAGGGGTCTGGAGGTACTCGGTGAACTTGGGGGGAAAACGAGGCCTACCCGAGAGGCCTAGGAGGCCTCAGACCGGTACTTCCTTGAAAAGGAAGCACACAAGCGACTAAGAACGCGTGGAAAGCAGCTGCACGCCTCCCGCTCTGCACGGCTACCACGGGCCTAACCTGGAGGCAAGTTTTCACGTTGAGATTCCCTTTAGCTCTAGAGCTTGTCGGGCCGACCACCACCGCGGCCATGCAAGCCCCTGGTTTAGACGGAGCACACTCGCTTTCTCCCCAGAAGCATTCCTACGGGGTTTACAGGCCTCTCAAGAGCCGGGAACGGCAGGCAGCGTTCCGCGCAGCGTGAACGCTGCCTGCAGAAGGGGAAGGCAAGGCTAGCTCCCGCGGGTCACCTTTTCCACGGGCACACTCAGCCTACAGCCCTGGGGTTTCTCACAAGTCCGAAGAGGCACGGGTTGCCCTGGCTTTCCTTCCCTGACTCAACTGCTCGAAGTAGGGTGTTGTGAATCATGCGAACTGCCTCAACCAAGGAACGCCGTAGGCTGCTCCTCTGGGCCTGTGGCTCTTCAAGAGCCTGCAGTGCCACAGGAAGTACAGGACCTCCCCTAGAGTAAGAAGGCAGGCCGACGTCCTCTAGGAGGCACGGTGACTTCAGGCAGGACGTCGCAGCCGGAATGCCAAGACGAGGGTTCCTCCGAGGGCAGCTCAGACTAGGGCAGCGCGTAGGACTTCCAGGCCGTGTGGGACGTGCCAGAACGGCCTTCGTGAACGTGTGCGCGGGCTGAGGGAACTGAGCTGCTCCGAAAGGGAGGGCCGTGCGTTTCCCTACACCCGGCATGCACAGAGGGGGCTCTAACGGGCTACGGCTCTGGGCGTTGCTTAGCAGGCCCAGGTGCGCCTGGGGGTACTCAGGGGGTCCTGCCGGGAACAGGGCGCCCAGGCTAGCCTCCTAGGTGTCCAGTGAGCTGTGCTGCCCTTCAAGGAAGGCAGAGCAGAGGCCACCGCCTCATGGAAGCGGCTGCGCGCGCCTGCTTCTGCACGGCAAATCAGGCCCTTACTTCCAGGCATGTGTTCATGCTGGGTGTGCCTGTAGCGACATAGCATGGCAGGATTCTGACTTCCTCCTCGGGCAGAGTGACTCCAAGTGCGAGGGCCTCGAAGTATTCCAAGCGCAGTGTTCTCTCGTGGCAGCTCACCGGAGGACCCTGACGAAGTCTCTCTGTGCACTTCGGGCTCACCAGCAGTGCTGTCCCGAGGCCGCTCGAGGGCGCTGGAAACGTAGCTCTCCTCAAGGAGCGTACAGTGAGTTGCCCATCACTGGGCACGCACAGAGGGCCTCCGAGGGACCCACCAGTGGGCCTCGAGGTTGCTCAGCCGGCCCACAGGGGTCTGGAGGTACTCGGTGAACTTGGGGGGAAAACGAGGCCTACCCGAGAGGCCTAGGAGGCCTCAGACCGGTACTTCCTTGAAAAGGAAGCACACAAGCGACTAAGAACGCGTGGAAAGCAGCTGCACGCCTCCCGCTCTGCACGGCTACCACGGGCCTAACCTGGAGGCAAGTTTTCACGTTGAGATTCCCTTTAGCTCTAGAGCTTGTCGGGCCGACCACCACCGCGGCCATGCAAGCCCCTGGTTTAGACGGAGCACACTCGCTTTCTCCCCAGAAGCATTCCTACGGGGTTTACAGGCCTCTCAAGAGCCGGGAACGGCAGGCAGCGTTCCGCGCAGCGTGAACGCTGCCTGCAGAAGGGGAAGGCAAGGCTAGCTCCCGCGGGTCACCTTTTCCACGGGCACACTCAGCCTACAGCCCTGGGGTTTCTCACAAGTCCGAAGAGGCACGGGTTGCCCTGGCTTTCCTTCCCTGACTCAACTGCTCGAAGTAGGGTGTTGTGAATCATGCGAACTGCCTCAACCAAGGAACGCCGTAGGCTGCTCCTCTGGGCCTGTGGCTCTTCAAGAGCCTGCAGTGCCACAGGAAGTACAGGACCTCCCCTAGAGTAAGAAGGCAGGCCGACGTCCTCTAGGAGGCACGGTGACTTCAGGCAGGACGTCGCAGCCGGAATGCCAAGACGAGGGTTCCTCCGAGGGCAGCTCAGACTAGGGCAGCGCGTAGGACTTCCAGGCCGTGTGGGACGTGCCAGAACGGCCTTCGTGAACGTGTGCGCGGGCTGAGGAAACTGAGCTGCTCCGAAAGGGAGGGCCGTGCGTTTCCCTACACCCGGCATGCACAGAGGGGGCTCTAACGGGCTACGGCTCTGGGCGTTGCTTAGCAGGCCCAGGTGCGCCTGGGGGTACTCAAGGGGTCCTGCCGGGAACAGGGCGCCCAGGCTAGCCTCCTAGGTGTCCAGAGAGCTGTGCTGCCCTTCAAGGAAGGCAGAGCAGAGGCCACCGCCTCATGGAAGCGGCTGCGCGCCCCTGCTTCTGCACGGCAAATCAGGCCCTTACTCCCAGGCATGTGTTCATGCTGGGTGTGCCTGTAGCGACATAGCATGGCAGGATTCTGACTTCCTCCTCGGGCAGAGTGACTCCAAGTGCGAGGGCTTCGAAGTATTCCAAGCGCAGTGTTCTCTCGTGGCAGCTCACCGGAGGACCCTGACGAAGTCTCTCTGTGCACTTCGGGCTCACCAGCAGTGCTGTCCCGAGGCCGCTCGAGGGCGCTGGAAACGTAGCTCTCCTCAAGGAGCGTACAGTGAGTTGCCCATCACTGGGCACGCACAGAGGGCCTCCGAGGGACCCACCAGTGGGCCTCGAGGTTGCTCAGCCGGCCCACAGGGGTCTGGAGGTACTCGGTGAACTTGGGGGGAAAACGAGGCCTACCCGAGAGGCCTAGGAGGCCTCAGACCGGTACTTCCTTGAAAAGGAAGCACACAAGCGACTAAGAACGCGTGGAAAGCAGCTGCACGCCTCCCGCTCTGCACGGCTACCACGGGCCTAACCTGGAGGCAAGTTTTCACGTTGAGATTCCCTTTAGCTCTAGAGCTTGTCGGGCCGACCACCACCGCGGCCATGCAAGCCCCTGGTTTAGACGGAGCACACTCGCTTTCTCCCCAGAAGCATTCCTACGGGGTTTACAGGCCTCTCAAGAGCCGGGAACGGCAGGCAGCGTTCCGCGCAGCGTGAACGCTGCCTGCAGAAGGGGAAGGCAAGGCTAGCTCCCGCGGGTCACCTTTTCCACGGGCACACTCAGCCTACAGCCCTGGGGTTTCTCACAAGTCCGAAGAGGCACGGGTTGCCCTGGCTTTCCTTCCCTGACTCAACTGCTCGAAGTAGGGTGTTGTGAATCATGCGAACTGCCTCAACCAAGGAACGCCGTAGGCTGCTCCTCTGGGCCTGTGGCTCTTCAAGAGCCTGCAGTGCCACAGGAAGTACAGGACCTCCCCTAGAGTAAGAAGGCAGGCCGACGTCCTCTAGGAGGCACGGTGACTTCAGGCAGGACGTCGCAGCCGGAATGCCAAGACGAGGGTTCCTCCGAGGGCAGCTCAGACTAGGGCAGCGCGTAGGACTTCCAGGCCGTGTGGGACGTGCCAGAACGGCCTTCGTGAACGTGTGCGCGGGCTGAGGGAACTGAGCTGCTCCGAAAGGGAGGGCCGTGCGTTTCCCTACACCCGGCATGCACAGAGGGGGCTCTAACGGGCTACGGCTCTGGGCGTTGCTTAGCAGGCCCAGGTGCGCCTGGGGGTACTCAGGGGGTCCTGCCGGGAACAGGGCGCCCAGGCTAGCCTCCTAGGTGTCCAGAGAGCTGTGCTGCCCTTCAAGGAAAGCAGAGCAGAGGCCACCGCCTCATGGAAGCGGCTGCGCGCCCCTGCTTCTGCACGGCAAATCAGGCCCTTACTCCCAGGCATGTGTTCATGCTGGGTGTGCCTGTAGCGACATAGCATGGCAGGATTCTGACTTCCTCCTCGGGCAGAGTGACTCCAAGTGCGAGGGCCTCGAAGTATTCCAAGCGCAGTGTTCTCTCGTGGCAGCTCACCGGAGGACCCTGACGAAGTCTCTCTGTGCACTTCGGGCTCACCAGCAGTGCTGTCCCGAGGCCGCTCGAGGGCGCTGGAAACGTAGCTCTCCTCAAGGAGCGTACAGTGAGTTGCCCATCACTGGGCACGCACAGAGGGCCTCCGAGGGACCCACCAGTGGGCCTCGAGGTTGCTCGGCCGGCCCACAGGGGTCTGGAGGTACTCGGTGAACTTGGGGGGAAAACGAGGCCTACCCGAGAGGCCTAGGAGGCCTCAGACCGGTACTTCCTTGAAAAGGAAGCACACAAGCGACTAAGAACGCGTGGAAAGCAGCTGCACGCCTCCCGCTCTGCACGGCTACCACGGGCCTAACCTGGAGGCAAGTTTTCACGTTGAGATTCCCTTTAGCTCTAGAGCTTGTCGGGCCGACCACCACCGCGGCCATGCAAGCCCCTGGTTTAGACGGAGCACACTCGCTTTCTCCCCAGAAGCATTCCTACGGGGTTTACAGGCCTCTCAAGAGCCGGGAACGGCAGGCAGCGTTCCGCGCAGCGTGAACGCTGCCTGCAGAAGGGGAAGGCAAGGCTAGCTCCCGCGGGTCACCTTTTCCACGGGCACACTCAGCCTACAGCCCTGGGGTTTCTCACAAGTCCGAAGAGGCACGGGTTGCCCTGGCTTTCCTTCCCTGACTCAACTGCTCGAAGTAGGGTGTTGTGAATCATGCGAACTGCCTCAACCAAGGAACGCCGTAGGCTGCTCCTCTGGGCCTGTGGCTCTTCAAGAGCCTGCAGTGCCACAGGAAGTACAGGACCTCCCCTAGAGTAAGAAGGCAGGCCGACGTCCTCTAGGAGGCACGGTGACTTCAGGCAGGACGTCGCAGCCGGAATGCCAAGACGAGGGTTCCTCCGAGGGCAGCTCAGACTAGGGCAGCGCGTAGGACTTCCAGGCCGTGTGGGACGTGCCAGAACGGCCTTCGTGAACGTGTGCGCGGGCTGAGGGAACTGAGCTGCTCCGAAAGGGAGGGCCGTGCGTTTCCCTACACCCGGCATGCACAGAGGGGGCTCTAACGGGCTACGGCTCTGGGCGTTGCTTAGCAGGCCCAGGTGCGCCTGGGGGTACTCAGGGGGTCCTGCCGGGAACAGGGCGCCCAGGCTAGCCTCCTAGGTGTCCAGTGAGCTGTGCTGCCCTTCAAGGAAGGCAGAGCAGAGGCCACCGCATCATGGAAGCGGCTGCGCGCGCCTGCTTCTGCACGGCAAATCAGGCCCTTACTTCCAGGCATGTGTTCATGCTGGGTGTGCCTGTAGCGACATAGCATGGCAGGATTCTGACTTCCTCCTCGGGCAGAGTGACTCCAAGTGCGAGGGCCTCGAAGTATTCCAAGCGCAGTGTTCTCTCGTGGCAGCTCACCGGAGGACCCTGACGAAGTCTCTCTGTGCACTTCGGGCTCACCAGCAGTGCTGTCCCGAGGCCGCTCGAGGGCGCTGGAAACGTAGCTCTCCTCAAGGAGCGTACAGTGAGTTGCCCATCACTGGGCACGCACAGAGGGCCTCCGAGGGACCCACCAGTGGGCCTCGAGGTTGCTCAGCCGGCCCACAGGGGTCTGGAGGTACTCGGTGAACTTGGGGGGAAAACGAGGCCTACCCGAGAGGCCTAGGAGGCCTCAGACCGGTACTTCCTTGAAAAGGAAGCACACAAGCGACTAAGAACGCGTGGAAAGCAGCTGCACGCCTCCCGCTCTGCACGGCTACCACGGGCCTAACCTGGAGGCAAGTTTTCACGTTGAGATTCCCTTTAGCTCTAGAGCTTGTCGGGCCGACCACCACCGCGGCCATGCAAGCCCCTGGTTTAGACGGAGCACACTCGCTTTCTCCCCAGAAGCATTCCTACGGGGTTTACAGGCCTCTCAAGAGCCGGGAACGGCAGGCAGCGTTCCGCGCAGCGTGAACGCTGCCTGCAGAAGGGGAAGGCAAGGCTAGCTCCCGCGGGTCACCTTTTCCACGGGCACACTCAGCCTACAGCCCTGGGGTTTCTCACAAGTCCGAAGAGGCACGGGTTGCCCTGGCTTTCCTTCCCTGACTCAACTGCTCGAAGTAGGGTGTTGTGAATCATGCGAACTGCCTCAACCAAGGAACGCCGTAGGCTGCTCCTCTGGGCCTGTGGCTCTTCAAGAGCCTGCAGTGCCACAGGAAGTACAGGACCTCCCCTAGAGTAAGAAGGCAGGCCGACGTCCTCTAGGAGGCACGGTGACTTCAGGCAGGACGTCGCAGCCGGAATGCCAAGACGAGGGTTCCTCCGAGGGCAGCTCAGACTAGGGCAGCGCGTAGGACTTCCAGGCCGTGTGGGACGTGCCAGAACGGCCTTCGTGAACGTGTGCGCGGGCTGAGGAAACTGAGCTGCTCCGAAAGGGAGGGCCGTGCGTTTCCCTACACCCGGCATGCACAGAGGGGGCTCTAACGGGCTACGGCTCTGGGCGTTGCTTAGCAGGCCCAGGTGCGCCTGGGGGTACTCAAGGGGTCCTGCCGGGAACAGGGCGCCCAGGCTAGCCTCCTAGGTGTCCAGAGAGCTGTGCTGCCCTTCAAGGAAGGCAGAGCAGAGGCCACCGCCTCATGGAAGCGGCTGCGCGCCCCTGCTTCTGCACGGCAAATCAGGCCCTTACTCCCAGGCATGTGTTCATGCTGGGTGTGCCTGTAGCGACATAGCATGGCAGGATTCTGACTTCCTCCTCGGGCAGAGTGACTCCAAGTGCGAGGGCTTCGAAGTATTCCAAGCGCAGTGTTCTCTCGTGGCAGCTCACCGGAGGACCCTGACGAAGTCTCTCTGTGCACTTCGGGCTCACCAGCAGTGCTGTCCCGAGGCCGCTCGAGGGCGCTGGAAACGTAGCTCTCCTCAAGGAGCGTACAGTGAGTTGCCCATCACTGGGCACGCACAGAGGGCCTCCGAGGGACCCACCAGTGGGCCTCGAGGTTGCTCAGCCGGCCCACAGGGGTCTGGAGGTACTCGGTGAACTTGGGGGGAAAACGAGGCCTACCCGAGAGGCCTAGGAGGCCTCAGACCGGTACTTCCTTGAAAAGGAAGCACACAAGCGACTAAGAACGCGTGGAAAGCAGCTGCACGCCTCCCGCTCTGCACGGCTACCACGGGCCTAACCTGGAGGCAAGTTTTCACGTTGAGATTCCCTTTAGCTCTAGAGCTTGTCGGGCCGACCACCACCGCGGCCATGCAAGCCCCTGGTTTAGACGGAGCACACTCGCTTTCTCCCCAGAAGCATTCCTACGGGGTTTACAGGCCTCTCAAGAGCCGGGAACGGCAGGCAGCGTTCCGCGCAGCGTGAACGCTGCCTGCAGAAGGGGAAGGCAAGGCTAGCTCCCGCGGGTCACCTTTTCCACGGGCACACTCAGCCTACAGCCCTGGGGTTTCTCACAAGTCCGAAGAGGCACGGGTTGCCCTGGCTTTCCTTCCCTGACTCAACTGCTCGAAGTAGGGTGTTGTGAATCATGCGAACTGCCTCAACCAAGGAACGCCGTAGGCTGCTCCTCTGGGCCTGTGGCTCTTCAAGAGCCTGCAGTGCCACAGGAAGTACAGGACCTCCCCTAGAGTAAGAAGGCAGGCCGACGTCCTCTAGGAGGCACGGTGACTTCAGGCAGGACGTCGCAGCCGGAATGCCAAGACGAGGGTTCCTCCGAGGGCAGCTCAGACTAGGGCAGCGCGTAGGACTTCCAGGCCGTGTGGGACGTGCCAGAACGGCCTTCGTGAACGTGTGCGCGGGCTGAGGGAACTGAGCTGCTCCGAAAGGGAGGGCCGTGCGTTTCCCTACACCCGGCATGCACAGAGGGGGCTCTAACGGGCTACGGCTCTGGGCGTTGCTTAGCAGGCCCAGGTGCGCCTGGGGGTACTCAGGGGGTCCTGCCGGGAACAGGGCGCCCAGGCTAGCCTCCTAGGTGTCCAGAGAGCTGTGCTGCCCTTCAAGGAAGGCAGAGCAGAGGCCACCGCCTCATGGAAGCGGCTGCGCGCCCCTGCTTCTGCACGGCAAATCAGGCCCTTACTCCCAGGCATGTGTTCATGCTGGGTGTGCCTGTAGCGACATAGCATGGCAGGATTCTGACTTCCTCCTCGGGCAGAGTGACTCCAAGTGCGAGGGCCTCGAAGTATTCCAAGCGCAGTGTTCTCTCGTGGCAGCTCACCGGAGGACCCTGACGAAGTCTCTCTGTGCACTTCGGGCTCACCAGCAGTGCTGTCCCGAGGCCGCTCGAGGGCGCTGGAAACGTAGCTCTCCTCAAGGAGCGTACAGTGAGTTGCCCATCACTGGGCACGCACAGAGGGCCTCCGAGGGACCCACCAGTGGGCCTCGAGGTTGCTCGGCCGGCCCACAGGGGTCTGGAGGTACTCGGTGAACTTGGGGGGAAAACGAGGCCTACCCGAGAGGCCTAGGAGGCCTCAGACCGGTACTTCCTTGAAAAGGAAGCACACAAGCGACTAAGAACGCGTGGAAAGCAGCTGCACGCCTCCCGCTCTGCACGGCTACCACGGGCCTAACCTGGAGGCAAGTTTTCACGTTGAGATTCCCTTTAGCTCTAGAGCTTGTCGGGCCGACCACCACCGCGGCCATGCAAGCCCCTGGTTTAGACGGAGCACACTCGCTTTCTCCCCAGAAGCATTCCTACGGGGTTTACAGGCCTCTCAAGAGCCGGGAACGGCAGGCAGCGTTCCGCGCAGCGTGAACGCTGCCTGCAGAAGGGGAAGGCAAGGCTAGCTCCCGCGGGTCACCTTTTCCACGGGCACACTCAGCCTACAGCCCTGGGGTTTCTCACAAGTCCGAAGAGGCACGGGTTGCCCTGGCTTTCCTTCCCTGACTCAACTGCTCGAAGTAGGGTGTTGTGAATCATGCGAACTGCCTCAACCAAGGAACGCCGTAGGCTGCTCCTCTGGGCCTGTGGCTCTTCAAGAGCCTGCAGTGCCACAGGAAGTACAGGACCTCCCCTAGAGTAAGAAGGCAGGCCGACGTCCTCTAGGAGGCACGGTGACTTCAGGCAGGACGTCGCAGCCGGAATGCCAAGACGAGGGTTCCTCCGAGGGCAGCTCAGACTAGGGCAGCGCGTAGGACTTCCAGGCCGTGTGGGACGTGCCAGAACGGCCTTCGTGAACGTGTGCGCGGGCTGAGGAAACTGAGCTGCTCCGAAAGGGAGGGCCGTGCGTTTCCCTACACCCGGCATGCACAGAGGGGGCTCTAACGGGCTACGGCTCTGGGCGTTGCTTAGCAGGCCCAGGTGCGCCTGGGGGTACTCAAGGGGTCCTGCCGGGAACAGGGCGCCCAGGCTAGCCTCCTAGGTGTCCAGAGAGCTGTGCTGCCCTTCAAGGAAGGCAGAGCAGAGGCCACCGCCTCATGGAAGCGGCTGCGCGCCCCTGCTTCTGCACGGCAAATCAGGCCCTTACTCCCAGGCATGTGTTCATGCTGGGTGTGCCTGTAGCGACATAGCATGGCAGGATTCTGACTTCCTCCTCGGGCAGAGTGACTCCAAGTGCGAGGGCCTCGAAGTATTCCAAGCGCAGTGTTCTCTCGTGGCAGCTCACCGGAGGACCCTGACGAAGTCTCTCTGTGCACTTCGGGCTCACCAGCAGTGCTGTCCCGAGGCCGCTCGAGGGCGCTGGAAACGTAGCTCTCCTCAAGGAGCGTACAGTGAGTTGCCCATCACTGGGCACGCACAGAGGGCCTCCGAGGGACCCACCAGTGGGCCTCGAGGTTGCTCGGCCGGCCCACAGGGGTCTGGAGGTACTCGGTGAACTTGGGGGGAAAACGAGGCCTACCCGAGAGGCCTAGGAGGCCTCAGACCGGTACTTCCTTGAAAAGGAAGCACACAAGCGACTAAGAACGCGTGGAAAGCAGCTGCACGCCTCCCGCTCTGCACGGCTACCACGGGCCTAACCTGGAGGCAAGTTTTCACGTTGAGATTCCCTTTAGCTCTAGAGCTTGTCGGGCCGACCACCACCGCGGCCATGCAAGCCCCTGGTTTAGACGGAGCACACTCGCTTTCTCCCCAGAAGCATTCCTACGGGGTTTACAGGCCTCTCAAGAGCCGGGAACGGCAGGCAGCGTTCCGCGCAGCGTGAACGCTGCCTGCAGAAGGGGAAGGCAAGGCTAGCTCCCGCGGGTCACCTTTTCCACGGGCACACTCAGCCTACAGCCCTGGGGTTTCTCACAAGTCCGAAGAGGCACGGGTTGCCCTGGCTTTCCTTCCCTGACTCAACTGCTCGAAGTAGGGTGTTGTGAATCATGCGAACTGCCTCAACCAAGGAACGCCGTAGGCTGCTCCTCTGGGCCTGTGGCTCTTCAAGAGCCTGCAGTGCCACAGGAAGTACAGGACCTCCCCTAGAGTAAGAAGGCAGGCCGACGTCCTCTAGGAGGCACGGTGACTTCAGGCAGGACGTCGCAGCCGGAATGCCAAGACGAGGGTTCCTCCGAGGGCAGCTCAGACTAGGGCAGCGCGTAGGACTTCCAGGCCGTGTGGGACGTGCCAGAACGGCCTTCGTGAACGTGTGCGCGGGCTGAGGAAACTGAGCTGCTCCGAAAGGGAGGGCCGTGCGTTTCCCTACACCCGGCATGCACAGAGGGGGCTCTAACGGGCTACGGCTCTGGGCGTTGCTTAGCAGGCCCAGGTGCGCCTGGGGGTACTCAGGGGGTCCTGCCGGGAACAGGGCGCCCAGGCTAGCCTCCTAGGTGTCCAGTGAGCTGTGCTGCCCTTCAAGGAAGGCAGAGCAGAGGCCACCGCCTCATGGAAGCGGCTGCGCCCCTGCTTCTGCACGGCAAATCAGGCCCTTACTCCCAGGCATGTGTTCATGCTGGGTGTGCCTGTAGCGACATAGCATGGCAGGATTCTGACTTCCTCCTCGGGCAGAGTGACTCCAAGTGCGAGGGCCTCGAAGTATTCCAAGCGCAGTGTTCTCTCGTGGCAGCTCACCGGAGGACCCTGACGAAGTCTCTCTGTGCACTTCGGGCTCACCAGCAGTGCTGTCCCGAGGCCGCTCGAGGGCGCTGGAAACGTAGCTCTCCTCAAGGAGCGTACAGTGAGTTGCCCATCACTGGGCACGCACAGAGGGCCTCCGAGGGACCCACCAGTGGGCCTCGAGGTTGCTCAGCCGGCCCACAGGGGTCTGGAGGTACTCGGTGAACTTGGGGGGAAAACGAGGCCTACCCGAGAGGCCTAGGAGGCCTCAGACCGGTACTTCCTTGAAAAGGAAGCACACAAGCGACTAAGAACGCGTGGAAAGCAGCTGCACGCCTCCCGCTCTGCACGGCTACCACGGGCCTAACCTGGAGGCAAGTTTTCACGTTGAGATTCCCTTTAGCTCTAGAGCTTGTCGGGCCGACCACCACCGCGGCCATGCAAGCCCCTGGTTTAGACGGAGCACACTCGCTTTCTCCCCAGAAGCATTCCTACGGGGTTTACAGGCCTCTCAAGAGCCGGGAACGGCAGGCAGCGTTCCGCGCAGCGTGAACGCTGCCTGCAGAAGGGGAAGGCAAGGCTAGCTCCCGCGGGTCACCTTTTCCACGGGCACACTCAGCCTACAGCCCTGGGGTTTCTCACAAGTCCGAAGAGGCACGGGTTGCCCTGGCTTTCCTTCCCTGACTCAACTGCTCGAAGTAGGGTGTTGTGAATCATGCGAACTGCCTCAACCAAGGAACGCCGTAGGCTGCTCCTCTGGGCCTGTGGCTCTTCAAGAGCCTGCAGTGCCACAGGAAGTACAGGACCTCCCCTAGAGTAAGAAGGCAGGCCGACGTCCTCTAGGAGGCACGGTGACTTCAGGCAGGACGTCGCAGCCGGAATGCCAAGACGAGGGTTCCTCCGAGGGCAGCTCAGACTAGGGCAGCGCGTAGGACTTCCAGGCCGTGTGGGACGTGCCAGAACGGCCTTCGTGAACGTGTGCGCGGGCTGAGGGAACTGAGCTGCTCCGAAAGGGAGGGCCGTGCGTTTCCCTACACCCGGCATGCACAGAGGGGGCTCTAACGGGCTACGGCTCTGGGCGTTGCTTAGCAGGCCCAGGTGCGCCTGGGGGTACTCAGGGGGTCCTGCCGGGAACAGGGCGCCCAGGCTAGCCTCCTAGGTGTCCAGTGAGCTGTGCTGCCCTTCAAGGAAGGCAGAGCAGAGGCCACCGCCTCATGGAAGCGGCTGCGCGCGCCTGCTTCTGCACGGCAAATCAGGCCCTTACTTCCAGGCATGTGTTCATGCTGGGTGTGCCTGTAGCGACATAGCATGGCAGGATTCTGACTTCCTCCTCGGGCAGAGTGACTCCAAGTGCGAGGGCCTCGAAGTATTCCAAGCGCAGTGTTCTCTCGTGGCAGCTCACCGGAGGACCCTGACGAAGTCTCTCTGTGCACTTCGGGCTCACCAGCAGTGCTGTCCCGAGGCCGCTCGAGGGCGCTGGAAACGTAGCTCTCCTCAAGGAGCGTACAGTGAGTTGCCCATCACTGGGCACGCACAGAGGGCCTCCGAGGGACCCACCAGTGGGCCTCGAGGTTGCTCAGCCGGCCCACAGGGGTCTGGAGGTACTCGGTGAACTTGGGGGGAAAACGAGGCCTACCCGAGAGGCCTAGGAGGCCTCAGACCGGTACTTCCTTGAAAAGGAAGCACACAAGCGACTAAGAACGCGTGGAAAGCAGCTGCACGCCTCCCGCTCTGCACGGCTACCACGGGCCTAACCTGGAGGCAAGTTTTCACGTTGAGATTCCCTTTAGCTCTAGAGCTTGTCGGGCCGACCACCACCGCGGCCATGCAAGCCCCTGGTTTAGACGGAGCACACTCGCTTTCTCCCCAGAAGCATTCCTACGGGGTTTACAGGCCTCTCAAGAGCCGGGAACGGCAGGCAGCGTTCCGCGCAGCGTGAACGCTGCCTGCAGAAGGGGAAGGCAAGGCTAGCTCCCGCGGGTCACCTTTTCCACGGGCACACTCAGCCTACAGCCCTGGGGTTTCTCACAAGTCCGAAGAGGCACGGGTTGCCCTGGCTTTCCTTCCCTGACTCAACTGCTCGAAGTAGGGTGTTGTGAATCATGCGAACTGCCTCAACCAAGGAACGCCGTAGGCTGCTCCTCTGGGCCTGTGGCTCTTCAAGAGCCTGCAGTGCCACAGGAAGTACAGGACCTCCCCTAGAGTAAGAAGGCAGGCCGACGTCCTCTAGGAGGCACGGTGACTTCAGGCAGGACGTCGCAGCCGGAATGCCAAGACGAGGGTTCCTCCGAGGGCAGCTCAGACTAGGGCAGCGCGTAGGACTTCCAGGCCGTGTGGGACGTGCCAGAACGGCCTTCGTGAACGTGTGCGCGGGCTGAGGAAACTGAGCTGCTCCGAAAGGGAGGGCCGTGCGTTTCCCTACACCCGGCATGCACAGAGGGGGCTCTAACGGGCTACGGCTCTGGGCGTTGCTTAGCAGGCCCAGGTGCGCCTGGGGGTACTCAGGGGGTCCTGCCGGGAACAGGGCGCCCAGGCTAGCCTCCTAGGTGTCCAGTGAGCTGTGCTGCCCTTCAAGGAAGGCAGAGCAGAGGCCACCGCCTCATGGAAGCGGCTGCGCGCCCCTGCTTCTGCACGGCAAATCAGGCCCTTACTTCCAGGCATGTGTTCATGCTGGGTGTGCCTGTAGCGACATAGCATGGCAGGATTCTGACTTCCTCCTCGGGCAGAGTGACTCCAAGTGCGAGGGCCTCGAAGTATTCCAAGCGCAGTGTTCTCTCGTGGCAGCTCACCGGAGGACCCTGACGAAGTCTCTCTGTGCACTTCGGGCTCACCAGCAGTGCTGTCCCGAGGCCGCTCGAGGGCGCTGGAAACGTAGCTCTCCTCAAGGAGCGTACAGTGAGTTGCCCATCACTGGGCACGCACAGAGGGCCTCCGAGGGACCCACCAGTGGGCCTCGAGGTTGCTCGGCCGGCCCACAGGGGTCTGGAGGTACTCGGTGAACTTGGGGGGAAAACGAGGCCTACCCGAGAGGCCTAGGAGGCCTCAGACCGGTACTTCCTTGAAAAGGAAGCACACAAGCGACTAAGAACGCGTGGAAAGCAGCTGCACGCCTCCCGCTCTGCACGGCTACCACGGGCCTAACCTGGAGGCAAGTTTTCACGTTGAGATTCCCTTTAGCTCTAGAGCTTGTCGGGCCGACCACCACCGCGGCCATGCAAGCCCCTGGTTTAGACGGAGCACACTCGCTTTCTCCCCAGAAGCATTCCTACGGGGTTTACAGGCCTCTCAAGAGCCGGGAACGGCAGGCAGCGTTCCGCGCAGCGTGAACGCTGCCTGCAGAAGGGGAAGGCAAGGCTAGCTCCCGCGGGTCACCTTTTCCACGGGCACACTCAGCCTACAGCCCTGGGGTTTCTCACAAGTCCGAAGAGGCACGGGTTGCCCTGGCTTTCCTTCCCTGACTCAACTGCTCGAAGTAGGGTGTTGTGAATCATGCGAACTGCCTCAACCAAGGAACGCCGTAGGCTGCTCCTCTGGGCCTGTGGCTCTTCAAGAGCCTGCAGTGCCACAGGAAGTACAGGACCTCCCCTAGAGTAAGAAGGCAGGCCGACGTCCTCTAGGAGGCACGGTGACTTCAGGCAGGACGTCGCAGCCGGAATGCCAAGACGAGGGTTCCTCCGAGGGCAGCTCAGACTAGGGCAGCGCGTAGGACTTCCAGGCCGTGTGGGACGTGCCAGAACGGCCTTCGTGAACGTGTGCGCGGGCTGAGGAAACTGAGCTGCTCCGAAAGGGAGGGCCGTGCGTTTCCCTACACCCGGCATGCACAGAGGGGGCTCTAACGGGCTACGGCTCTGGGCGTTGCTTAGCAGGCCCAGGTGCGCCTGGGGGTACTCAGGGGGTCCTGCCGGGAACAGGGCGCCCAGGCTAGCCTCCTAGGTGTCCAGAGAGCTGTGCTGCCCTTCAAGGAAGGCAGAGCAGAGGCCACCGCCTCATGGAAGCGGCTGCGCGCCCCTGCTTCTGCACGGCAAATCAGGCCCTTACTCCCAGGCATGTGTTCATGCTGGGTGTGCCTGTAGCGACATAGCATGGCAGGATTCTGACTTCCTCCTCGGGCAGAGTGACTCCAAGTGCGAGGGCCTCGAAGTATTCCAAGCACAGTGTTCTCTCGTGGCAGCTCACCGGAGGACCCTGACGAAGTCTCTCTGTGCACTTCGGGCTCACCAGCAGTGCTGTCCCGAGGCCGCTCGAGGGCGCTGGAAACGTAGCTCTCCTCAAGGAGCGTACAGTGAGTTGCCCATCACTGGGCACGCACAGAGGGCCTCCGAGGGACCCACCAGTGGGCCTCGAGGTTGCTCAGCCGGCCCACAGGGGTCTGGAGGTACTCGGTGAACTTGGGGGGAAAACGAGGCCTACCCGAGAGGCCTAGGAGGCCTCAGACCGGTACTTCCTTGAAAAGGAAGCACACAAGCGACTAAGAACGCGTGGAAAGCAGCTGCACGCCTCCCGCTCTGCACGGCTACCACGGGCCTAACCTGGAGGCAAGTTTTCACGTTGAGATTCCCTTTAGCTCTAGAGCTTGTCGGGCCGACCACCACCGCGGCCATGCAAGCCCCTGGTTTAGACGGAGCACACTCGCTTTCTCCCCAGAAGCATTCCTACGGGGTTTACAGGCCTCTCAAGAGCCGGGAACGGCAGGCAGCGTTCCGCGCAGCGTGAACGCTGCCTGCAGAAGGGGAAGGCAAGGCTAGCTCCCGCGGGTCACCTTTTCCACGGGCACACTCAGCCTACAGCCCTGGGGTTTCTCACAAGTCCGAAGAGGCACGGGTTGCCCTGGCTTTCCTTCCCTGACTCAACTGCTCGAAGTAGGGTGTTGTGAATCATGCGAACTGCCTCAACCAAGGAACGCCGTAGGCTGCTCCTCTGGGCCTGTGGCTCTTCAAGAGCCTGCAGTGCCACAGGAAGTACAGGACCTCCCCTAGAGTAAGAAGGCAGGCCGACGTCCTCTAGGAGGCACGGTGACTTCAGGCAGGACGTCGCAGCCGGAATGCCAAGACGAGGGTTCCTCCGAGGGCAGCTCAGACTAGGGCAGCGCGTAGGACTTAAAGGCCGTGTGGGACGTGCCAGAACGGCCTTCGTGAACGTGTGCGCGGGCTGAGGGAACTGAGCTGCTCCGAAAGGGAGGGCCGTGCGTTTCCCTACACCCGGCATGCACAGAGGGGGCTCTAACGGGCTACGGCTCTGGGCGTTGCTTAGCAGGCCCAGGTGCGCCTGGGGGTACTCAAGGGGTCCTGCCGGGAACAGGGCGCCCAGGCTAGCCTCCTAGGTGTCCAGAGAGCTGTGCTGCCCTTCAAGGAAGGCAGAGCAGAGGCCACCGCCTCATGGAAGCGGCTGCGCGCCCCTGCTTCTGCACGGCAAATCAGGCCCTTACTCCCAGGCATGTGTTCATGCTGGGTGTGCCTGTAGCGACATAGCATGGCAGGATTCTGACTTCCTCCTCGGGCAGAGTGACTCCAAGTGCGAGGGCCTCGAAGTATTCCAAGCGCAGTGTTCTCTCGTGGCAGCTCACCCGAGGACCCTGACGAAGTCTCTCTGTGCACTTCGGGCTCACCAGCAGTGCTGTCCCGAGGCCGCTCGAGGGCGCTGGAAACGTAGCTCTCCTCAAGGAGCGTACAGTGAGTTGCCCATCACTGGGCACGCACAGAGGGCCTCCGAGGGACCCACCAGTGGGCCTCGAGGTTGCTCAGCCGGCCCACAGGGGTCTGGAGGTACTCGGTGAACTTGGGGGGAAAACGAGGCCTACCCGAGAGGCCTAGGAGGCCTCAGACCGGTACTTCCTTGAAAAGGAAGCACACAAGCGACTAAGAACGCGTGGAAAGCAGCTGCACGCCTCCCGCTCTGCACGGCTACCACGGGCCTAACCTGGAGGCAAGTTTTCACGTTGAGATTCCCTTTAGCTCTAGAGCTTGTCGGGCCGACCACCACCGCGGCCATGCAAGCCCCTGGTTTAGACGGAGCACACTCGCTTTCTCCCCAGAAGCATTCCTACGGGGTTTACAGGCCTCTCAAGAGCCGGGAACGGCAGGCAGCGTTCCGCGCAGCGTGAACGCTGCCTGCAGAAGGGGAAGGCAAGGCTAGCTCCCGCGGGTCACCTTTTCCACGGGCACACTCAGCCTACAGCCCTGGGGTTTCTCACAAGTCCGAAGAGGCACGGGTTGCCCTGGCTTTCCTTCCCTGACTCAACTGCTCGAAGTAGGGTGTTGTGAATCATGCGAACTGCCTCAACCAAGGAACGCCGTAGGCTGCTCCTCTGGGCCTGTGGCTCTTCAAGAGCCTGCAGTGCCACAGGAAGTACAGGACCTCCCCTAGAGTAAGAAGGCAGGCCGACGTCCTCTAGGAGGCACGGTGACTTCAGGCAGGACGTCGCAGCCGGAATGCCAAGACGAGGGTTCCTCCGAGGGCAGCTCAGACTAGGGCAGCGCGTAGGACTTCCAGGCCGTGTGGGACGTGCCAGAACGGCCTTCGTGAACGTGTGCGTGGGCTGAGGGAACTGAGCTGCTCCGAAAGGGAGGGCCGTGCGTTTCCCTACACCCGGCATGCACAGAGGGGGCTCTAACGGGCTACGGCTCTGGGCGTTGCTTAGCAGGCCCAGGTGCGCCTGGGGGTACTCAAGGGGTCCTGCCGGGAACAGGGCGCCCAGGCTAGCCTCCTAGGTGTCCAGAGAGCTGTGCTGCCCTTCAAGGAAGGCAGAGCAGAGGCCACCACCTCATGGAAGCGGCTGCGCGCCCCTGCTTCTGCACGGCAAATCAGGCCCTTACTCCCAGGCATGTGTTCATGCTGGGTGTGCCTGTAGCGACATAGCATGGCAGGATTCTGACTTCCTCCTCGGGCAGAGTGACTCCAAGTGCGAGGGCCTCGAAGTATTCCAAGCGCAGTGTTCTCTCGTGGCAGCTCACCGGAGGACCCTGACGAAGTCTCTCTGTGCACTTCGGGCTCACCAGCAGTGCTGTCCCGAGGCCGCTCGAGGGCGCTGGAAACGTAGCTCTCCTCAAGGAGCGTACAGTGAGTTGCCCATCACTGGGCACGCACAGAGGGCCTCCGAGGGACCCACCAGTGGGCCTCGAGGTTGCTCGGCCGGCCCACAGGGGTCTGGAGGTACTCGGTGAACTTGGGGGGAAAACGAGGCCTACCCGAGAGGCCTAGGAGGCCTCAGACCGGTACTTCCTTGAAAAGGAAGCACACAAGCGACTAAGAACGCGTGGAAAGCAGCTGCACGCCTCCCGCTCTGCACGGCTACCACGGGCCTAACCTGGAGGCAAGTTTTCACGTTGAGATTCCCTTTAGCTCTAGAGCTTGTCGGGCCGACCACCACCGCGGCCATGCAAGCCCCTGGTTTAGACGGAGCACACTCGCTTTCTCCCCAGAAGCATTCCTACGGGGTTTACAGGCCTCTCAAGAGCCGGGAACGGCAGGCAGCGTTCCGCGCAGCGTGAACGCTGCCTGCAGAAGGGGAAGGCAAGGCTAGCTCCCGCGGGTCACCTTTTCCACGGGCACACTCAGCCTACAGCCCTGGGGTTTCTCACAAGTCCGAAGAGGCACGGGTTGCCCTGGCTTTCCTTCCCTGACTCAACTGCTCGAAGTAGGGTGTTGTGAATCATGCGAACTGCCTCAACCAAGGAACGCCGTAGGCTGCTCCTCTGGGCCTGTGGCTCTTCAAGAGCCTGCAGTGCCACAGGAAGTACAGGACCTCCCCTAGAGTAAGAAGGCAGGCCGACGTCCTCTAGGAGGCACGGTGACTTCAGGCAGGACGTCGCAGCCGGAATGCCAAGACGAGGGTTCCTCCGAGGGCAGCTCAGACTAGGGCAGCGCGTAGGACTTCCAGGCCGTGTGGGACGTGCCAGAACGGCCTTCGTGAACGTGTGCGCGGGCTGAGGGAACTGAGCTGCTCCGAAAGGGAGGGCCGTGCGTTTCCCTACACCCGGCATGCACAGAGGGGGCTCTAACGGGCTACGGCTCTGGGCGTTGCTTAGCAGGCCCAGGTGCGCCTGGGGGTACTCAAGGGGTCCTGCCGGGAACAGGGCGCCCAGGCTAGCCTCCTAGGTGTCCAGAGAGCTGTGCTGCCCTTCAAGGAAGGCAGAGCAGAGGCCACCGCCTCATGGAAGCGGCTGCGCGCCCCTGCTTCTGCACGGCAAATCAGGCCCTTACTCCCAGGCATGTGTTCATGCTGGGTGTGCCTGTAGCGACATAGCATGGCAGGATTCTGACTTCCTCCTCGGGCAGAGTGACTCCAAGTGCGAGGGCCTCGAAGTATTCCAAGCGCAGTGTTCTCTCGTGGCAGCTCACCCGAGGACCCTGACGAAGTCTCTCTGTGCACTTCGGGCTCACCAGCAGTGCTGTCCCGAGGCCGCTCGAGGGCGCTGGAAACGTAGCTCTCCTCAAGGAGCGTACAGTGAGTTGCCCATCACTGGGCACGCACAGAGGGCCTCCGAGGGACCCACCAGTGGGCCTCGAGGTTGCTCAGCCGGCCCACAGGTGTCTGGAGGTACTCGGTGAACTTGGGGGAAAAACGAGGCCTACCCGAGAGGCCTAGGAGGCCTCAGACCGGTACTTCCTTGAAAAGGAAGCACACAAGCGACTAAGAACGCGTGGAAAGCAGCTGCACGCCTCCCGCTCTGCACGGCTACCACGGGCCTAACCTGGAGGCAAGTTTTCACGTTGAGATTCCCTTTAGCTCTAGAGCTTGTCGGGCCGACCACCACCGCGGCCATGCAAGCCCCTGGTTTAGACGGAGCACACTCGCTTTCTCCCCAGAAGCATTCCTACGGGGTTTACAGGCCTCTCAAGAGCCGGGAACGGCAGGCAGCGTTCCGCGCAGCGTGAACGCTGCCTGCAGAAGGGGAAGGCAAGGCTAGCTCCCGCGGGTCACCTTTTCCACGGGCACACTCAGCCTACAGCCCTGGGGTTTCTCACAAGTCCGAAGAGGCACGGGTTGCCCTGGCTTTCCTTCCCTGACTCAACTGCTCGAAGTAGGGTGTTGTGAATCATGCGAACTGCCTCAACCAAGGAACGCCGTAGGCTGCTCCTCTGGGCCTGTGGCTCTTCAAGAGCCTGCAGTGCCACAGGAAGTACAGGACCTCCCCTAGAGTAAGAAGGCAGGCCGACGTCCTCTAGGAGGCACGGTGACTTCAGGCAGGACGTCGCAGCCGGAATGCCAAGACGAGGGTTCCTCCGAGGGCAGCTCAGACTAGGGCAGCGCGTAGGACTTCCAGGCCGTGTGGGACGTGCCAGAACGGCCTTCGTGAACGTGTGCGCGGGCTGAGGGAACTGAGCTGCTCCGAAAGGGAGGGCCGTGCGTTTCCCTACACCCGGCATGCACAGAGGGGGCTCTAACGGGCTACGGCTCTGGGCGTTGCTTAGCAGGCCCAGGTGCGCCTGGGGGTACTCAAGGGGTCCTGCCGGGAACAGGGCGCCCAGGCTAGCCTCCTAGGTGTCCAGAGAGCTGTGCTGCCCTTCAAGGAAGGCAGAGCAGAGGCCACCGCCTCATGGAAGCGGCTGCGCGCCCCTGCTTCTGCACGGCAAATCAGGCCCTTACTCCCAGGCATGTGTTCATGCTGGGTGTGCCTGTAGCGACATAGCATGGCAGGATTCTGACTTCCTCCTCGGGCAGAGTGACTCCAAGTGCGAGGGCCTCGAAGTATTCCAAGCGCAGTGTTCTCTCGTGGCAGCTCACCGGAGGACCCTGACGAAGTCTCTCTGTGCACTTCGGGCTCACCAGCAGTGCTGTCCCGAGGCCGCTCGAGGGCGCTGGAAACGTAGCTCTCCTCAAGGAGCGTACAGTGAGTTGCCCATCACTGGGCACGCACAGAGGGCCTCCGAGGGACCCACCAGTGGGCCTCGAGGTTGCTCGGCCGGCCCACAGGGGTCTGGAGGTACTCGGTGAACTTGGGGGGAAAACGAGGCCTACCCGAGAGGCCTAGGAGGCCTCAGACCGGTACTTCCTTGAAAAGGAAGCACACAAGCGACTAAGAACGCGTGGAAAGCAGCTGCACGCCTCCCGCTCTGCACGGCTACCGCGGGCCTAACCTGGAGGCAAGTTTTCACGTTGAGATTCCCTTTAGCTCTAGAGCTTGTCGGGCCGACCACCACCGCGGCCATGCAAGCCCCTGGTTTAGACGGAGCACACTCGCTTTCTCCCCAGAAGCATTCCTACGGGGTTTACAGGCCTCTCAAGAGCCGGGAACGGCAGGCAGCGTTCCGCGCAGCGTGAACGCTGCCTGCAGAAGGGGAAGGCAAGGCTAGCTCCCGCGGGTCACCTTTTCCACGGGCACACTCAGCCTACAGCCCTGGGGTTTCTCACAAGTCCGAAGAGGCACGGGTTGCCCTGGCTTTCCTTCCCTGACTCAACTGCTCGAAGTAGGGTGTTGTGAATCATGCGAACTGCCTCAACCAAGGAACGCCGTAGGCTGCTCCTCTGGGCCTGTGGCTCTTCAAGAGCCTGCAGTGCCACAGGAAGTACAGGACCTCCCCTAGAGTAAGAAGGCAGGCCGACGTCCTCTAGGAGGCACGGTGACTTCAGGCAGGACGTCGCAGCCGGAATGCCAAGACGAGGGTTCCTCCGAGGGCAGCTCAGACTAGGGCAGCGCGTAGGACTTCCAGGCCGTGTGGGACGTGCCAGAACGGCCTTCGTGAACGTGTGCGCGGGCTGAGGAAACTGAGCTGCTCCGAAAGGGAGGGCCGTGCGTTTCCCTACACCCGGCATGCACAGAGGGGGCTCTAACGGGCTACGGCTCTGGGCGTTGCTTAGCAGGCCCAGGTGCGCCTGGGGGTACTCAGGGGGTCCTGCCGGGAACAGGGCGCCCAGGCTAGCCTCCTAGGTGTCCAGTGAGCTGTGCTGCCCTTCAAGGAAGGCAGAGCAGAGGCCACCGCCTCATGGAAGCGGCTGCGCGCCCCTGCTTCTGCACGGCAAATCAGGCCCTTACTCCCAGGCATGTGTTCATGCTGGGTGTGCCTGTAGCGACATAGCATGGCAGGATTCTGACTTCCTCCTCGGGCAGAGTGACTCCAAGTGCGAGGGCCTCGAAGTATTCCAAGCGCAGTGTTCTCTCGTGGCAGCTCACCGGAGGACCCTGACGAAGTCTCTCTGTGCACTTCGGGCTCACCAGCAGTGCTGTCCCGAGGCCGCTCGAGGGCGCTGGAAACGTAGCTCTCCTCAAGGAGCGTACAGTGAGTTGCCCATCACTGGGCACGCACAGAGGGCCTCCGAGGGACCCACCAGTGGGCCTCGAGGTTGCTCGGCCGGCCCACAGGGGTCTGGAGGTACTCGGTGAACTTGGGGGGAAAACGAGGCCTACCCGAGAGGCCTAGGAGGCCTCAGACCGGTACTTCCTTGAAAAGGAAGCACACAAGCGACTAAGAACGCGTGGAAAGCAGCTGCACGCCTCCCGCTCTGCACGGCTACCACGGGCCTAACCTGGAGGCAAGTTTTCACGTTGAGATTCCCTTTAGCTCTAGAGCTTGTCGGGCCGACCACCACCGCGGCCATGCAAGCCCCTGGTTTAGACGGAGCACACTCGCTTTCTCCCCAGAAGCATTCCTACGGGGTTTACAGGCCTCTCAAGAGCCGGGAACGGCAGGCAGCGTTCCGCGCAGCGTGAACGCTGCCTGCAGAAGGGGAAGGCAAGGCTAGCTCCCGCGGGTCACCTTTTCCACGGGCACACTCAGCCTACAGCCCTGGGGTTTCTCACAAGTCCGAAGAGGCACGGGTTGCCCTGGCTTTCCTTCCCTGACTCAACTGCTCGAAGTAGGGTGTTGTGAATCATGCGAACTGCCCCAACCAAGGAACGCCGTAGGCTGCTCCTCTGGGCCTGTGGCTCTTCAAGAGCCTGCAGTGCCACAGGAAGTACAGGACCTCCCCTAGAGTAAGAAGGCAGGCCGACGTCCTCTAGGAGGCACGGTGACTTCAGGCAGGACGTCGCAGCCGGAATGCCAAGACGAGGGTTCCTCCGAGGGCAGCTCAGACTAGGGCAGCGCGTAGGACTTCCAGGCCGTGTGGGACGTGCCAGAACGGCCTTCGTGAACGTGTGCGCGGGCTGAGGGAACTGAGCTGCTCCGAAAGGGAGGGCCGTGCGTTTCCCTACACCCGGCATGCACAGAGGGGGCTCTAACGGGCTACGGCTCTGGGCGTTGCTTAGCAGGCCCAGGTGCGCCTGGGGGTACTCAGGGGGTCCTGCCGGGAACAGGGCGCCCAGGCTAGCCTCCTAGGTGTCCAGTGAGCTGTGCTGCCCTTCAAGGAAGGCAGAGCAGAGGCCACCGCCTCATGGAAGCGGCTGCGCGCGCCTGCTTCTGCACGGCAAATCAGGCCCTTACTTCCAGGCATGTGTTCATGCTGGGTGTGCCTGTAGCGACATAGCATGGCAGGATTCTGACTTCCTCCTCGGGCAGAGTGACTCCAAGTGCGAGGGCCTCGAAGTATTCCAAGCGCAGTGTTCTCTCGTGGCAGCTCACCGGAGGACCCTGACGAAGTCTCTCTGTGCACTTCGGGCTCACCAGCAGTGCTGTCCCGAGGCCGCTCGAGGGCGCTGGAAACGTAGCTCTCCTCAAGGAGCGTACAGTGAGTTGCCCATCACTGGGCACGCACAGAGGGCCTCCGAGGGACCCACCAGTGGGCCTCGAGGTTGCTCAGCCGGCCCACAGGGGTCTGGAGGTACTCGGTGAACTTGGGGGGAAAACGAGGCCTACCCGAGAGGCCTAGGAGGCCTCAGACCGGTACTTCCTTGAAAAGGAAGCACACAAGCGACTAAGAACGCGTGGAAAGCAGCTGCACGCCTCCCGCTCTGCACGGCTACCACGGGCCTAACCTGGAGGCAAGTTTTCACGTTGAGATTCCCTTTAGCTCTAGAGCTTGTCGGGCCGACCACCACCGCGGCCATGCAAGCCCCTGGTTTAGACGGAGCACACTCGCTTTCTCCCCAGAAGCATTCCTACGGGGTTTACAGGCCTCTCAAGAGCCGGGAACGGCAGGCAGCGTTCCGCGCAGCGTGAACGCTGCCTGCAGAAGGGGAAGGCAAGGCTAGCTCCCGCGGGTCACCTTTTCCACGGGCACACTCAGCCTACAGCCCTGGGGTTTCTCACAAGTCCGAAGAGGCACGGGTTGCCCTGGCTTTCCTTCCCTGACTCAACTGCTCGAAGTAGGGTGTTGTGAATCATGCGAACTGCCTCAACCAAGGAACGCCGTAGGCTGCTCCTCTGGGCCTGTGGCTCTTCAAGAGCCTGCAGTGCCACAGGAAGTACAGGACCTCCCCTAGAGTAAGAAGGCAGGCCGACGTCCTCTAGGAGGCACGGTGACTTCAGGCAGGACGTCGCAGCCGGAATGCCAAGACGAGGGTTCCTCCGAGGGCAGCTCAGACTAGGGCAGCGCGTAGGACTTCCAGGCCGTGTGGGACGTGCCAGAACGGCCTTCGTGAACGTGTGCGCGGGCTGAGGAAACTGAGCTGCTCCGAAAGGGAGGGCCGTGCGTTTCCCTACACCCGGCATGCACAGAGGGGGCTCTAACGGGCTACGGCTCTGGGCGTTGCTTAGCAGGCCCAGGTGCGCCTGGGGGTACTCAAGGGGTCCTGCCGGGAACAGGGCGCCCAGGCTAGCCTCCTAGGTGTCCAGAGAGCTGTGCTGCCCTTCAAGGAAGGCAGAGCAGAGGCCACCGCCTCATGGAAGCGGCTGCGCGCCCCTGCTTCTGCACGGCAAATCAGGCCCTTACTCCCAGGCATGTGTTCATGCTGGGTGTGCCTGTAGCGACATAGCATGGCAGGATTCTGACTTCCTCCTCGGGCAGAGTGACTCCAAGTGCGAGGGCCTCGAAGTATTCCAAGCGCAGTGTTCTCTCGTGGCAGCTCACCGGAGGACCCTGACGAAGTCTCTCTGTGCACTTCGGGCTCACCAGCAGTGCTGTCCCGAGGCCGCTCGAGGGCGCTGGAAACGTAGCTCTCCTCAAGGAGCGTACAGTGAGTTGCCCATCACTGGGCACGCACAGAGGGCCTCCGAGGGACCCACCAGTGGGCCTCGAGGTTGCTCAGCCGGCCCACAGGGGTCTGGAGGTACTCGGTGAACTTGGGGGGAAAACGAGGCCTACCCGAGAGGCCTAGGAGGCCTCAGACCGGTACTTCCTTGAAAAGGAAGCACACAAGCGACTAAGAACGCGTGGAAAGCAGCTGCACGCCTCCCGCTCTGCACGGCTACCACGGGCCTAACCTGGAGGCAAGTTTTCACGTTGAGATTCCCTTTAGCTCTAGAGCTTGTCGGGCCGACCACCACCGCGGCCATGCAAGCCCCTGGTTTAGACGGAGCACACTCGCTTTCTCCCCAGAAGCATTCCTACGGGGTTTACAGGCCTCTCAAGAGCCGGGAACGGCAGGCAGCGTTCCGCGCAGCGTGAACGCTGCCTGCAGAAGGGGAAGGCAAGGCTAGCTCCCGCGGGTCACCTTTTCCACGGGCACACTCAGCCTACAGCCCTGGGGTTTCTCACAAGTCCGAAGAGGCACGGGTTGCCCTGGCTTTCCTTCCCTGACTCAACTGCTCGAAGTAGGGTGTTGTGAATCATGCGAACTGCCTCAACCAAGGAACGCCGTAGGCTGCTCCTCTGGGCCTGTGGCTCTTCAAGAGCCTGCAGTGCCACAGGAAGTACAGGACCTCCCCTAGAGTAAGAAGGCAGGCCGACGTCCTCTAGGAGGCACGGTGACTTCAGGCAGGACGTCGCAGCCGGAATGCCAAGACGAGGGTTCCTCCGAGGGCAGCTCAGACTAGGGCAGCGCGTAGGACTTCCAGGCCGTGTGGGACGTGCCAGAACGGCCTTCGTGAACGTGTGCGCGGGCTGAGGGAACTGAGCTGCTCCGAAAGGGAGGGCCGTGCGTTTCCCTACACCCGGCATGCACAGAGGGGGCTCTAACGGGCTACGGCTCTGGGCGTTGCTTAGCAGGCCCAGGTGCGCCTGGGGGTACTCAGGGGGTCCTGCCGGGAACAGGGCGCCCAGGCTAGCCTCCTAGGTGTCCAGTGAGCTGTGCTGCCCTTCAAGGAAGGCAGAGCAGAGGCCACCGCCTCATGGAAGCGGCTGCGCGCGCCTGCTTCTGCACGGCAAATCAGGCCCTTACTTCCAGGCATGTGTTCATGCTGGGTGTGCCTGTAGCGACATAGCATGGCAGGATTCTGACTTCCTCCTCGGGCAGAGTGACTCCAAGTGCGAGGGCCTCGAAGTATTCCAAGCGCAGTGTTCTCTCGTGGCAGCTCACCGGAGGACCCTGACGAAGTCTCTCTGTGCACTTCGGGCTCACCAGCAGTGCTGTCCCGAGGCCGCTCGAGGGCGCTGGAAACGTAGCTCTCCTCAAGGAGCGTACAGTGAGTTGCCCATCACTGGGCACGCACAGAGGGCCTCCGAGGGACCCACCAGTGGGCCTCGAGGTTGCTCAGCCGGCCCACAGGGGTCTGGAGGTACTCGGTGAACTTGGGGGGAAAACGAGGCCTACCCGAGAGGCCTAGGAGGCCTCAGACCGGTACTTCCTTGAAAAGGAAGCACACAAGCGACTAAGAACGCGTGGAAAGCAGCTGCACGCCTCCCGCTCTGCACGGCTACCACGGGCCTAACCTGGAGGCAAGTTTTCACGTTGAGATTCCCTTTAGCTCTAGAGCTTGTCGGGCCGACCACCACCGCGGCCATGCAAGCCCCTGGTTTAGACGGAGCACACTCGCTTTCTCCCCAGAAGCATTCCTACGGGGTTTACAGGCCTCTCAAGAGCCGGGAACGGCAGGCAGCGTTCCGCGCAGCGTGAACGCTGCCTGCAGAAGGGGAAGGCAAGGCTAGCTCCCGCGGGTCACCTTTTCCACGGGCACACTCAGCCTACAGCCCTGGGGTTTCTCACAAGTCCGAAGAGGCACGGGTTGCCCTGGCTTTCCTTCCCTGACTCAACTGCTCGAAGTAGGGTGTTGTGAATCATGCGAACTGCCTCAACCAAGGAACGCCGTAGGCTGCTCCTCTGGGCCTGTGGCTCTTCAAGAGCCTGCAGTGCCACAGGAAGTACAGGACCTCCCCTAGAGTAAGAAGGCAGGCCGACGTCCTCTAGGAGGCACGGTGACTTCAGGCAGGACGTCGCAGCCGGAATGCCAAGACGAGGGTTCCTCCGAGGGCAGCTCAGACTAGGGCAGCGCGTAGGACTTCCAGGCCGTGTGGGACGTGCCAGAACGGCCTTCGTGAACGTGTGCGCGGGCTGAGGAAACTGAGCTGCTCCGAAAGGGAGGGCCGTGCGTTTCCCTACACCCGGCATGCACAGAGGGGGCTCTAACGGGCTACGGCTCTGGGCGTTGCTTAGCAGGCCCAGGTGCGCCTGGGGGTACTCAAGGGGTCCTGCCGGGAACAGGGCGCCCAGGCTAGCCTCCTAGGTGTCCAGAGAGCTGTGCTGCCCTTCAAGGAAGGCAGAGCAGAGGCCACCGCCTCATGGAAGCGGCTGCGCGCCCCTGCTTCTGCACGGCAAATCAGGCCCTTACTCCCAGGCATGTGTTCATGCTGGGTGTGCCTGTAGCGACATAGCATGGCAGGATTCTGACTTCCTCCTCGGGCAGAGTGACTCCAAGTGCGAGGGCCTCGAAGTATTCCAAGCGCAGTGTTCTCTCGTGGCAGCTCACCGGAGGACCCTGACGAAGTCTCTCTGTGCACTTCGGGCTCACCAGCAGTGCTGTCCCGAGGCCGCTCGAGGGCGCTGGAAACGTAGCTCTCCTCAAGGAGCGTACAGTGAGTTGCCCATCACTGGGCACGCACAGAGGGCCTCCGAGGGACCCACCAGTGGGCCTCGAGGTTGCTCAGCCGGCCCACAGGGGTCTGGAGGTACTCGGTGAACTTGGGGGGAAAACGAGGCCTACCCGAGAGGCCTAGGAGGCCTCAGACCGGTACTTCCTTGAAAAGGAAGCACACAAGCGACTAAGAACGCGTGGAAAGCAGCTGCACGCCTCCCGCTCTGCACGGCTACCACGGGCCTAACCTGGAGGCAAGTTTTCACGTTGAGATTCCCTTTAGCTCTAGAGCTTGTCGGGCCGACCACCACCGCGGCCATGCAAGCCCCTGGTTTAGACGGAGCACACTCGCTTTCTCCCCAGAAGCATTCCTACGGGGTTTACAGGCCTCTCAAGAGCCGGGAACGGCAGGCAGCGTTCCGCGCAGCGTGAACGCTGCCTGCAGAAGGGGAAGGCAAGGCTAGCTCCCGCGGGTCACCTTTTCCACGGGCACACTCAGCCTACAGCCCTGGGGTTTCTCACAAGTCCGAAGAGGCACGGGTTGCCCTGGCTTTCCTTCCCTGACTCAACTGCTCGAAGTAGGGTGTTGTGAATCATGCGAACTGCCTCAACCAAGGAACGCCGTAGGCTGCTCCTCTGGGCCTGTGGCTCTTCAAGAGCCTGCAGTGCCACAGGAAGTACAGGACCTCCCCTAGAGTAAGAAGGCAGGCCGACGTCCTCTAGGAGGCACGGTGACTTCAGGCAGGACGTCGCAGCCGGAATGCCAAGACGAGGGTTCCTCCGAGGGCAGCTCAGACTAGGGCAGCGCGTAGGACTTCCAGGCCGTGTGGGACGTGCCAGAACGGCCTTCGTGAACGTGTGCGCGGGCTGAGGGAACTGAGCTGCTCCGAAAGGGAGGGCCGTGCGTTTCCCTACACCCGGCATGCACAGAGGGGGCTCTAACGGGCTACGGCTCTGGGCGTTGCTTAGCAGGCCCAGGTGCGCCTGGGGGTACTCAAGGGGTCCTGCCGGGAACAGGGCGCCCAGGCTAGCCTCCTAGGTGTCCAGAGAGCTGTGCTGCCCTTCAAGGAAGGCAGAGCAGAGGCCACCGCCTCATGGAAGCGGCTGCGCGCCCCTGCTTCTGCACGGCAAATCAGGCCCTTACTCCCAGGCATGTGTTCATGCTGGGTGTGCCTGTAGCGACATAGCATGGCAGGATTCTGACTTCCTCCTCGGGCAGAGTGACTCCAAGTGCGAGGGCCTCGAAGTATTCCAAGCGCAGTGTTCTCTCGTGGCAGCTCACCGGAGGACCCTGACGAAGTCTCTCTGTGCACTTCGGGCTCACCAGCAGTGCTGTCCCGAGGCCGCTCGAGGGCGCTGGAAACGTAGCTCTCCTCAAGGAGCGTACAGTGAGTTGCCCATCACTGGGCACGCACAGAGGGCCTCCGAGGGACCCACCAGTGGGCCTCGAGGTTGCTCAGCCGGCCCACAGGGGTCTGGAGGTACTCGGTGAACTTGGGGGGAAAACGAGGCCTACCCGAGAGGCCTAGGAGGCCTCAGACCGGTACTTCCTTGAAAAGGAAGCACACAAGCGACTAAGAACGCGTGGAAAGCAGCTGCACGCCTCCCGCTCTGCACGGCTACCACGGGCCTAACCTGGAGGCAAGTTTTCACGTTGAGATTCCCTTTAGCTCTAGAGCTTGTCGGGCCGACCACCACCGCGGCCATGCAAGCCCCTGGTTTAGACGGAGCACACTCGCTTTCTCCCCAGAAGCATTCCTACGGGGTTTACAGGCCTCTCAAGAGCCGGGAACGGCAGGCAGCGTTCCGCGCAGCGTGAACGCTGCCTGCAGAAGGGGAAGGCAAGGCTAGCTCCCGCGGGTCACCTTTTCCACGGGCACACTCAGCCTACAGCCCTGGGGTTTCTCACAAGTCCGAAGAGGCACGGGTTGCCCTGGCTTTCCTTCCCTGACTCAACTGCTCGAAGTAGGGTGTTGTGAATCATGCGAACTGCCTCAACCAAGGAACGCCGTAGGCTGCTCCTCTGGGCCTGTGGCTCTTCAAGAGCCTGCAGTGCCACAGGAAGTACAGGACCTCCCCTAGAGTAAGAAGGCAGGCCGACGTCCTCTAGGAGGCACGGTGACTTCAGGCAGGACGTCGCAGCCGGAATGCCAAGACGAGGGTTCCTCCGAGGGCAGCTCAGACTAGGGCAGCGCGTAGGACTTCCAGGCCGTGTGGGACGTGCCAGAACGGCCTTCGTGAACGTGTGCGCGGGCTGAGGGAACTGAGCTGCTCCGAAAGGGAGGGCCGTGCGTTTCCCTACACCCGGCATGCACAGAGGGGGCTCTAACGGGCTACGGCTCTGGGCGTTGCTTAGCAGGCCCAGGTGCGCCTGGGGGTACTCAAGGGGTCCTGCCGGGAACAGGGCGCCCAGGCTAGCCTCCTAGGTGTCCAGAGAGCTGTGCTGCCCTTCAAGGAAGGCAGAGCAGAGGCCACCGCCTCATGGAAGCGGCTGCGCGCCCCTGCTTCTGCACGGCAAATCAGGCCCTTACTCCCAGGCATGTGTTCATGCTGGGTGTGCCTGTAGCGACATAGCATGGCAGGATTCTGACTTCCTCCTCGGGCAGAGTGACTCCAAGTGCGAGGGCCTCGAAGTATTCCAAGCGCAGTGTTCTCTCGTGGCAGCTCACCGGAGGACCCTGACGAAGTCTCTCTGTGCACTTCGGGCTCACCAGCAGTGCTGTCCCGAGGCCGCTCGAGGGCGCTGGAAACGTAGCTCTCCTCAAGGAGCGTACAGTGAGTTGCCCATCACTGGGCACGCACAGAGGGCCTCCGAGGGACCCACCAGTGGGCCTCGAGGTTGCTCGGCCGGCCCACAGGGGTCTGGAGGTACTCGGTGAACTTGGGGGGAAAACGAGGCCTACCCGAGAGGCCTAGGAGGCCTCAGACCGGTACTTCCTTGAAAAGGAAGCACACAAGCGACTAAGAACGCGTGGAAAGCAGCTGCACGCCTCCCGCTCTGCACGGCTACCACGGGCCTAACCTGGAGGCAAGTTTTCACGTTGAGATTCCCTTTAGCTCTAGAGCTTGTCGGGCCGACCACCACCGCGGCCATGCAAGCCCCTGGTTTAGACGGAGCACACTCGCTTTCTCCCCAGAAGCATTCCTACGGGGTTTACAGGCCTCTCAAGAGCCGGGAACGGCAGGCAGCGTTCCGCGCAGCGTGAACGCTGCCTGCAGAAGGGGAAGGCAAGGCTAGCTCCCGCGGGTCACCTTTTCCACGGGCACACTCAGCCTACAGCCCTGGGGTTTCTCACAAGTCCGAAGAGGCACGGGTTGC
Organism: Phocoena phocoena; assembly: GCF_963924675.1. Taxonomy (NCBI): domain Eukaryota; kingdom Metazoa; phylum Chordata; class Mammalia; order Artiodactyla; family Phocoenidae; genus Phocoena; species Phocoena phocoena. The sequence continues at coordinate 63,904 of NW_027077748.1, read as the reverse complement.
CCTGGCTTTCCTTCCCTGACTCAACTGCTCGAAGTAGGGTGTTGTGAATCATGCGAACTGCCTCAACCAAGGAACGCCGTAGGCTGCTCCTCTGGGCCTGTGGCTCTTCAAGAGCCTGCAGTGCCACAGGAAGTACAGGACCTCCCCTAGAGTAAGAAGGCAGGCCGACGTCCTCTAGGAGGCACGGTGACTTCAGGCAGGACGTCGCAGCCGGAATGCCAAGACGAGGGTTCCTCCGAGGGCAGCTCAGACTAGGGCAGCGCGTAGGACTTCCAGGCCGTGTGGGACGTGCCAGAACGGCCTTCGTGAACGTGTGCGCGGGCTGAGGAAACTGAGCTGCTCCGAAAGGGAGGGCCGTGCGTTTCCCTACACCCGGCATGCACAGAGGGGGCTCTAACGGGCTACGGCTCTGGGCGTTGCTTAGCAGGCCCAGGTGCGCCTGGGGGTACTCAAGGGGTCCTGCCGGGAACAGGGCGCCCAGGCTAGCCTCCTAGGTGTCCAGAGAGCTGTGCTGCCCTTCAAGGAAGGCAGAGCAGAGGCCACCGCCTCATGGAAGCGGCTGCGCGCCCCTGCTTCTGCACGGCAAATCAGGCCCTTACTCCCAGGCATGTGTTCATGCTGGGTGTGCCTGTAGCGACATAGCATGGCAGGATTCTGACTTCCTCCTCGGGCAGAGTGACTCCAAGTGCGAGGGCCTCGAAGTATTCCAAGCGCAGTGTTCTCTCGTGGCAGCTCACCGGAGGACCCTGACGAAGTCTCTCTGTGCACTTCGGGCTCACCAGCAGTGCTGTCCCGAGGCCGCTCGAGGGCGCTGGAAACGTAGCTCTCCTCAAGGAGCGTACAGTGAGTTGCCCATCACTGGGCACGCACAGAGGGCCTCCGAGGGACCCACCAGTGGGCCTCGAGGTTGCTCAGCCGGCCCACAGGGGTCTTCAGGTACTCGGTGAACTTGGGGGGAAAACGAGGCCTACCCGAGAGGCCTAGGAGGCCTCAGACCGGTACTTCCTTGAAAAGGAAGCACACAAGCGACTAAGAACGCGTGGAAAGCAGCTGCACGCCTCCCGCTCTGCACGGCTACCACGGGCCTAACCTGGAGGCAAGTTTTCACGTTGAGATTCCCTTTAGCTCTAGAGCTTGTCGGGCCGACCACCACCGCGGCCATGCAAGCCCCTGGTTTAGACGGAGCACACTCGCTTTCTCCCCAGAAGCATTCCTACGGGGTTTACAGGCCTCTCAAGAGCCGGGAACGGCAGGCAGCGTTCCGCGCAGCGTGAACGCTGCCTGCAGAAGGGGAAGGCAAGGCTAGCTCCCGCGGGTCACCTTTTCCACGGGCACACTCAGCCTACAGCCCTGGGGTTTCTCACAAGTCCGAAGAGGCACGGGTTGCCCTGGCTTTCCTTCCCTGACTCAACTGCTCGAAGTAGGGTGTTGTGAATCATGCGAACTGCCTCAACCAAGGAACGCCGTAGGCTGCTCCTCTGGGCCTGTGGCTCTTCAAGAGCCTGCAGTGCCACAGGAAGTACAGGACCTCCCCTAGAGTAAGAAGGCAGGCCGACGTCCTCTAGGAGGCACGGTGACTTCAGGCAGGACGTCGCAGCCGGAATGCCAAGACGAGGGTTCCTCCGAGGGCAGCTCAGACTAGGGCAGCGCGTAGGACTTCCAGGCCGTGTGGGACGTGCCAGAACGGCCTTCGTGAACGTGTGCGCGGGCTGAGGGAACTGAGCTGCTCCGAAAGGGAGGGCCGTGCGTTTCCCTACACCCGGCATGCACAGAGGGGGCTCTAACGGGCTACGGCTCTGGGCGTTGCTTAGCAGGCCCAGGTGCGCCTGGGGGTACTCAGGGGGTCCTGCCGGGAACAGGGCGCCCAGGCTAGCCTCCTAGGTGTCCAGTGAGCTGTGCTGCCCTTCAAGGAAGGCAGAGCAGAGGCCACCGCCTCATGGAAGCGGCTGCGCGCGCCTGCTTCTGCACGGCAAATCAGGCCCTTACTTCCAGGCATGTGTTCATGCTGGGTGTGCCTGTAGCGACATAGCATGGCAGGATTCTGACTTCCTCCTCGGGCAGAGTGACTCCAAGTGCGAGGGCCTCGAAGTATTCCAAGCGCAGTGTTCTCTCGTGGCAGCTCACCGGAGGACCCTGACGAAGTCTCTCTGTGCACTTCGGGCTCACCAGCAGTGCTGTCCCGAGGCCGCTCGAGGGCGCTGGAAACGTAGCTCTCCTCAAGGAGCGTACAGTGAGTTGCCCATCACTGGGCACGCACAGAGGGCCTCCGAGGGACCCACCAGTGGGCCTCGAGGTTGCTCGGCCGGCCCACAGGGGTCTGGAGGTACTCGGTGAACTTGGGGGGAAAACGAGGCCTACCCGAGAGGCCTAGGAGGCCTCAGACCGGTACTTCCTTGAAAAGGAAGCACACAAGCGACTAAGAACGCGTGGAAAGCAGCTGCACGCCTCCCGCTCTGCACGGCTACCACGGGCCTAACCTGGAGGCAAGTTTTCACGTTGAGATTCCCTTTAGCTCTAGAGCTTGTCGGGCCGACCACCACCGCGGCCATGCAAGCCCCTGGTTTAGACGGAGCACACTCGCTTTCTCCCCAGAAGCATTCCTACGGGGTTTACAGGCCTCTCAAGAGCCGGGAACGGCAGGCAGCGTTCCGCGCAGCGTGAACGCTGCCTGCAGAAGGGGAAGGCAAGGCTAGCTCCCGCGGGTCACCTTTTCCACGGGCACACTCAGCCTACAGCCCTGGGGTTTCTCACAAGTCCGAAGAGGCACGGGTTGCCCTGGCTTTCCTTCCCTGACTCAACTGCTCGAAGTAGGGTGTTGTGAATCATGCGAACTGCCTCAACCAAGGAACGCCGTAGGCTGCTCCTCTGGGCCTGTGGCTCTTCAAGAGCCTGCAGTGCCACAGGAAGTACAGGACCTCCCCTAGAGTAAGAAGGCAGGCCGACGTCCTCTAGGAGGCACGGTGACTTCAGGCAGGACGTCGCAGCCGGAATGCCAAGACGAGGGTTCCTCCGAGGGCAGCTCAGACTAGGGCAGCGCGTAGGACTTCCAGGCCGTGTGGGACGTGCCAGAACGGCCTTCGTGAACGTGTGCGCGGGCTGAGGGAACTGAGCTGCTCCGAAAGGGAGGGCCGTGCGTTTCCCTACACCCGGCATGCACAGAGGGGGCTCTAACGGGCTACGGCTCTGGGCGTTGCTTAGCAGGCCCAGGTGCGCCTGGGGGTACTCAGGGGGTCCTGCCGGGAACAGGGCGCCCAGGCTAGCCTCCTAGGTGTCCAGAGAGCTGTGCTGCCCTTCAAGGAAGGCAGAGCAGAGGCCACCGCCTCATGGAAGCGGCTGCGCGCCCCTGCTTCTGCACGGCAAATCAGGCCCTTACTCCCAGGCATGTGTTCATGCTGGGTGTGCCTGTAGCGACATAGCATGGCAGGATTCTGACTTCCTCCTCGGGCAGAGTGACTCCAAGTGCGAGGGCTTCGAAGTATTCCAAGCGCAGTGTTCTCTCGTGGCAGCTCACCGGAGGACCCTGACGAAGTCTCTCTGTGCACTTCGGGCTCACCAGCAGTGCTGTCCCGAGGCCGCTCGAGGGCGCTGGAAACGTAGCTCTCCTCAAGGAGCGTACAGTGAGTTGCCCATCACTGGGCACGCACAGAGGGCCTCCGAGGGACCCACCAGTGGGCCTCGAGGTTGCTCAGCCGGCCCACAGGGGTCTGGAGGTACTCGGTGAACTTGGGGGGAAAACGAGGCCTACCCGAGAGGCCTAGGAGGCCTCAGACCGGTACTTCCTTGAAAAGGAAGCACACAAGCGACTAAGAACGCGTGGAAAGCAGCTGCACGCCTCCCGCTCTGCACGGCTACCACGGGCCTAACCTGGAGGCAAGTTTTCACGTTGAGATTCCCTTTAGCTCTAGAGCTTGTCGGGCCGACCACCACCGCGGCCATGCAAGCCCCTGGTTTAGACGGAGCACACTCGCTTTCTCCCCAGAAGCATTCCTACGGGGTTTACAGGCCTCTCAAGAGCCGGGAACGGCAGGCAGCGTTCCGCGCAGCGTGAACGCTGCCTGCAGAAGGGGAAGGCAAGGCTAGCTCCCGCGGGTCACCTTTTCCACGGGCACACTCAGCCTACAGCCCTGGGGTTTCTCACAAGTCCGAAGAGGCACGGGTTGCCCTGGCTTTCCTTCCCTGACTCAACTGCTCGAAGTAGGGTGTTGTGAATCATGCGAACTGCCTCAACCAAGGAACGCCGTAGGCTGCTCCTCTGGGCCTGTGGCTCTTCAAGAGCCTGCAGTGCCACAGGAAGTACAGGACCTCCCCTAGAGTAAGAAGGCAGGCCGACGTCCTCTAGGAGGCACGGTGACTTCAGGCAGGACGTCGCAGCCGGAATGCCAAGACGAGGGTTCCTCCGAGGGCAGCTCAGACTAGGGCAGCGCGTAGGACTTCCAGGCCGTGTGGGACGTGCCAGAACGGCCTTCGTGAACGTGTGCGCGGGCTGAGGGAACTGAGCTGCTCCGAAAGGGAGGGCCGTGCGTTTCCCTACACCCGGCATGCACAGAGGGGGCTCTAACGGGCTACGGCTCTGGGCGTTGCTTAGCAGGCCCAGGTGCGCCTGGGGGTACTCAGGGGGTCCTGCCGGGAACAGGGCGCCCAGGCTAGCCTCCTAGGTGTCCAGAGAGCTGTGCTGCCCTTCAAGGAAGGCAGAGCAGAGGCCACCGCCTCATGGAAGCGGCTGCGCGCCCCTGCTTCTGCACGGCAAATCAGGCCCTTACTCCCAGGCATGTGTTCATGCTGGGTGTGCCTGTAGCGACATAGCATGGCAGGATTCTGACTTCCTCCTCGGGCAGAGTGACTCCAAGTGCGAGGGCCTCGAAGTATTCCAAGCGCAGTGTTCTCTCGTGGCAGCTCACCGGAGGACCCTGACGAAGTCTCTCTGTGCACTTCGGGCTCACCAGCAGTGCTGTCCCGAGGCCGCTCGAGGGCGCTGGAAACGTAGCTCTCCTCAAGGAGCGTACAGTGAGTTGCCCATCACTGGGCACGCACAGAGGGCCTCCGAGGGACCCACCAGTGGGCCTCGAGGTTGCTCGGCCGGCCCACAGGGGTCTGGAGGTACTCGGTGAACTTGGGGGGAAAACGAGGCCTACCCGAGAGGCCTAGGAGGCCTCAGACCGGTACTTCCTTGAAAAGGAAGCACACAAGCGACTAAGAACGCGTGGAAAGCAGCTGCACGCCTCCCGCTCTGCACGGCTACCACGGGCCTAACCTGGAGGCAAGTTTTCACGTTGAGATTCCCTTTAGCTCTAGAGCTTGTCGGGCCGACCACCACCGCGGCCATGCAAGCCCCTGGTTTAGACGGAGCACACTCGCTTTCTCCCCAGAAGCATTCCTACGGGGTTTACAGGCCTCTCAAGAGCCGGGAACGGCAGGCAGCGTTCCGCGCAGCGTGAACGCTGCCTGCAGAAGGGGAAGGCAAGGCTAGCTCCCGCGGGTCACCTTTTCCACGGGCACACTCAGCCTACAGCCCTGGGGTTTCTCACAAGTCCGAAGAGGCACGGGTTGCCCTGGCTTTCCTTCCCTGACTCAACTGCTCGAAGTAGGGTGTTGTGAATCATGCGAACTGCCTCAACCAAGGAACGCCGTAGGCTGCTCCTCTGGGCCTGTGGCTCTTCAAGAGCCTGCAGTGCCACAGGAAGTACAGGACCTCCCCTAGAGTAAGAAGGCAGGCCGACGTCCTCTAGGAGGCACGGTGACTTCAGGCAGGACGTCGCAGCCGGAATGCCAAGACGAGGGTTCCTCCGAGGGCAGCTCAGACTAGGGCAGCGCGTAGGACTTCCAGGCCGTGTGGGACGTGCCAGAACGGCCTTCGTGAACGTGTGCGCGGGCTGAGGGAACTGAGCTGCTCCGAAAGGGAGGGCCGTGCGTTTCCCTACACCCGGCATGCACAGAGGGGGCTCTAACGGGCTACGGCTCTGGGCGTTGCTTAGCAGGCCCAGGTGCGCCTGGGGGTACTCAGGGGGTCCTGCCGGGAACAGGGCGCCCAGGCTAGCCTCCTAGGTGTCCAGTGAGCTGTGCTGCCCTTCAAGGAAGGCAGAGCAGAGGCCACCGCCTCATGGAAGCGGCTGCGCGCGCCTGCTTCTGCACGGCAAATCAGGCCCTTACTTCCAGGCATGTGTTCATGCTGGGTGTGCCTGTAGCGACATAGCATGGCAGGATTCTGACTTCCTCCTCGGGCAGAGTGACTCCAAGTGCGAGGGCCTCGAAGTATTCCAAGCGCAGTGTTCTCTCGTGGCAGCTCACCGGAGGACCCTGACGAAGTCTCTCTGTGCACTTCGGGCTCACCAGCAGTGCTGTCCCGAGGCCGCTCGAGGGCGCTGGAAACGTAGCTCTCCTCAAGGAGCGTACAGTGAGTTGCCCATCACTGGGCACGCACAGAGGGCCTCCGAGGGACCCACCAGTGGGCCTCGAGGTTGCTCAGCCGGCCCACAGGGGTCTGGAGGTACTCGGTGAACTTGGGGGGAAAACGAGGCCTACCCGAGAGGCCTAGGAGGCCTCAGACCGGTACTTCCTTGAAAAGGAAGCACACAAGCGACTAAGAACGCGTGGAAAGCAGCTGCACGCCTCCCGCTCTGCACGGCTACCACGGGCCTAACCTGGAGGCAAGTTTTCACGTTGAGATTCCCTTTAGCTCTAGAGCTTGTCGGGCCGACCACCACCGCGGCCATGCAAGCCCCTGGTTTAGACGGAGCACACTCGCTTTCTCCCCAGAAGCATTCCTACGGGGTTTACAGGCCTCTCAAGAGCCGGGAACGGCAGGCAGCGTTCCGCGCAGCGTGAACGCTGCCTGCAGAAGGGGAAGGCAAGGCTAGCTCCCGCGGGTCACCTTTTCCACGGGCACACTCAGCCTACAGCCCTGGGGTTTCTCACAAGTCCGAAGAGGCACGGGTTGCCCTGGCTTTCCTTCCCTGACTCAACTGCTCGAAGTAGGGTGTTGTGAATCATGCGAACTGCCTCAACCAAGGAACGCCGTAGGCTGCTCCTCTGGGCCTGTGGCTCTTCAAGAGCCTGCAGTGCCACAGGAAGTACAGGACCTCCCCTAGAGTAAGAAGGCAGGCCGACGTCCTCTAGGAGGCACGGTGACTTCAGGCAGGACGTCGCAGCCGGAATGCCAAGACGAGGGTTCCTCCGAGGGCAGCTCAGACTAGGGCAGCGCGTAGGACTTCCAGGCCGTGTGGGACGTGCCAGAACGGCCTTCGTGAACGTGTGCGCGGGCTGAGGAAACTGAGCTGCTCCGAAAGGGAGGGCCGTGCGTTTCCCTACACCCGGCATGCACAGAGGGGGCTCTAACGGGCTACGGCTCTGGGCGTTGCTTAGCAGGCCCAGGTGCGCCTGGGGGTACTCAAGGGGTCCTGCCGGGAACAGGGCGCCCAGGCTAGCCTCCTAGGTGTCCAGAGAGCTGTGCTGCCCTTCAAGGAAGGCAGAGCAGAGGCCACCGCCTCATGGAAGCGGCTGCGCGCCCCTGCTTCTGCACGGCAAATCAGGCCCTTACTCCCAGGCATGTGTTCATGCTGGGTGTGCCTGTAGCGACATAGCATGGCAGGATTCTGACTTCCTCCTCGGGCAGAGTGACTCCAAGTGCGAGGGCCTCGAAGTATTCCAAGCGCAGTGTTCTCTCGTGGCAGCTCACCGGAGGACCCTGACGAAGTCTCTCTGTGCACTTCGGGCTCACCAGCAGTGCTGTCCCGAGGCCGCTCGAGGGCGCTGGAAACGTAGCTCTCCTCAAGGAGCGTACAGTGAGTTGCCCATCACTGGGCACGCACAGAGGGCCTCCGAGGGACCCACCAGTGGGCCTCGAGGTTGCTCAGCCGGCCCACAGGGGTCTGGAGGTACTCGGTGAACTTGGGGGGAAAACGAGGCCTACCCGAGAGGCCTAGGAGGCCTCAGACCGGTACTTCCTTGAAAAGGAAGCACACAAGCGACTAAGAACGCGTGGAAAGCAGCTGCACGCCTCCCGCTCTGCACGGCTACCACGGGCCTAACCTGGAGGCAAGTTTTCACGTTGAGATTCCCTTTAGCTCTAGAGCTTGTCGGGCCGACCACCACCGCGGCCATGCAAGCCCCTGGTTTAGACGGAGCACACTCGCTTTCTCCCCAGAAGCATTCCTACGGGGTTTACAGGCCTCTCAAGAGCCGGGAACGGCAGGCAGCGTTCCGCGCAGCGTGAACGCTGCCTGCAGAAGGGGAAGGCAAGGCTAGCTCCCGCGGGTCACCTTTTCCACGGGCACACTCAGCCTACAGCCCTGGGGTTTCTCACAAGTCCGAAGAGGCACGGGTTGCCCTGGCTTTCCTTCCCTGACTCAACTGCTCGAAGTAGGGTGTTGTGAATCATGCGAACTGCCTCAACCAAGGAACGCCGTAGGCTGCTCCTCTGGGCCTGTGGCTCTTCAAGAGCCTGCAGTGCCACAGGAAGTACAGGACCTCCCCTAGAGTAAGAAGGCAGGCCGACGTCCTCTAGGAGGCACGGTGACTTCAGGCAGGACGTCGCAGCCGGAATGCCAAGACGAGGGTTCCTCCGAGGGCAGCTCAGACTAGGGCAGCGCGTAGGACTTCCAGGCCGTGTGGGACGTGCCAGAACGGCCTTCGTGAACGTGTGCGCGGGCTGAGGGAACTGAGCTGCTCCGAAAGGGAGGGCCGTGCGTTTCCCTACACCCGGCATGCACAGAGGGGGCTCTAACGGGCTACGGCTCTGGGCGTTGCTTAGCAGGCCCAGGTGCGCCTGGGGGTACTCAAGGGGTCCTGCCGGGAACAGGGCGCCCAGGCTAGCCTCCTAGGTGTCCAGAGAGCTGTGCTGCCCTTCAAGGAAGGCAGAGCAGAGGCCACCGCCTCATGGAAGCGGCTGCGCGCCCCTGCTTCTGCACGGCAAATCAGGCCCTTACTCCCAGGCATGTGTTCATGCTGGGTGTGCCTGTAGCGACATAGCATGGCAGGATTCTGACTTCCTCCTCGGGCAGAGTGACTCCAAGTGCGAGGGCCTCGAAGTATTCCAAGCGCAGTGTTCTCTCGTGGCAGCTCACCGGAGGACCCTGACGAAGTCTCTCTGTGCACTTCGGGCTCACCAGCAGTGCTGTCCCGAGGCCGCTCGAGGGCGCTGGAAACGTAGCTCTCCTCAAGGAGCGTACAGTGAGTTGCCCATCACTGGGCACGCACAGAGGGCCTCCGAGGGACCCACCAGTGGGCCTCGAGGTTGCTCAGCCGGCCCACAGGGGTCTGGAGGTACTCGGTGAACTTGGGGGGAAAACGAGGCCTACCCGAGAGGCCTAGGAGGCCTCAGACCGGTACTTCCTTGAAAAGGAAGCACACAAGCGACTAAGAACGCGTGGAAAGCAGCTGCACGCCTCCCGCTCTGCACGGCTACCACGGGCCTAACCTGGAGGCAAGTTTTCACGTTGAGATTCCCTTTAGCTCTAGAGCTTGTCGGGCCGACCACCACCGCGGCCATGCAAGCCCCTGGTTTAGACGGAGCACACTCGCTTTCTCCCCAGAAGCATTCCTACGGGGTTTACAGGCCTCTCAAGAGCCGGGAACGGCAGGCAGCGTTCCGCGCAGCGTGAACGCTGCCTGCAGAAGGGGAAGGCAAGGCTAGCTCCCGCGGGTCACCTTTTCCACGGGCACACTCAGCCTACAGCCCTGGGGTTTCTCACAAGTCCGAAGAGGCACGGGTTGCCCTGGCTTTCCTTCCCTGACTCAACTGCTCGAAGTAGGGTGTTGTGAATCATGCGAACTGCCTCAACCAAGGAACGCCGTAGGCTGCTCCTCTGGGCCTGTGGCTCTTCAAGAGCCTGCAGTGCCACAGGAAGTACAGGACCTCCCCTAGAGTAAGAAGGCAGGCCGACGTCCTCTAGGAGGCACGGTGACTTCAGGCAGGACGTCGCAGCCGGAATGCCAAGACGAGGGTTCCTCCGAGGGCAGCTCAGACTAGGGCAGCGCGTAGGACTTCCAGGCCGTGTGGGACGTGCCAGAACGGCCTTCGTGAACGTGTGCGCGGGCTGAGGGAACTGAGCTGCTCCGAAAGGGAGGGCCGTGCGTTTCCCTACACCCGGCATGCACAGAGGGGGCTCTAACGGGCTACGGCTCTGGGCGTTGCTTAGCAGGCCCAGGTGCGCCTGGGGGTACTCAAGGGGTCCTGCCGGGAACAGGGCGCCCAGGCTAGCCTCCTAGGTGTCCAGAGAGCTGTGCTGCCCTTCAAGGAAGGCAGAGCAGAGGCCACCGCCTCATGGAAGCGGCTGCGCGCCCCTGCTTCTGCACGGCAAATCAGGCCCTTACTCCCAGGCATGTGTTCATGCTGGGTGTGCCTGTAGCGACATAGCATGGCAGGATTCTGACTTCCTCCTCGGGCAGAGTGACTCCAAGTGCGAGGGCCTCGAAGTATTCCAAGCGCAGTGTTCTCTCGTGGCAGCTCACCGGAGGACCCTGACGAAGTCTCTCTGTGCACTTCGGGCTCACCAGCAGTGCTGTCCCGAGGCCGCTCGAGGGCGCTGGAAACGTAGCTCTCCTCAAGGAGCGTACAGTGAGTTGCCCATCACTGGGCACGCACAGAGGGCCTCCGAGGGACCCACCAGTGGGCCTCGAGGTTGCTCGGCCGGCCCACAGGGGTCTGGAGGTACTCGGTGAACTTGGGGGGAAAACGAGGCCTACCCGAGAGGCCTAGGAGGCCTCAGACCGGTACTTCCTTGAAAAGGAAGCACACAAGCGACTAAGAACGCGTGGAAAGCAGCTGCACGCCTCCCGCTCTGCACGGCTACCACGGGCCTAACCTGGAGGCAAGTTTTCACGTTGAGATTCCCTTTAGCTCTAGAGCTTGTCGGGCCGACCACCACCGCGGCCATGCAAGCCCCTGGTTTAGACGGAGCACACTCGCTTTCTCCCCAGAAGCATTCCTACGGGGTTTACAGGCCTCTCAAGAGCCGGGAACGGCAGGCAGCGTTCCGCGCAGCGTGAACGCTGCCTGCAGAAGGGGAAGGCAAGGCTAGCTCCCGCGGGTCACCTTTTCCACGGGCACACTCAGCCTACAGCCCTGGGGTTTCTCACAAGTCCGAAGAGGCACGGGTTGCCCTGGCTTTCCTTCCCTGACTCAACTGCTCGAAGTAGGGTGTTGTGAATCATGCGAACTGCCTCAACCAAGGAACGCCGTAGGCTGCTCCTCTGGGCCTGTGGCTCTTCAAGAGCCTGCAGTGCCACAGGAAGTACAGGACCTCCCCTAGAGTAAGAAGGCAGGCCGACGTCCTCTAGGAGGCACGGTGACTTCAGGCAGGACGTCGCAGCCGGAATGCCAAGACGAGGGTTCCTCCGAGGGCAGCTCAGACTAGGGCAGCGCGTAGGACTTCCAGGCCGTGTGGGACGTGCCAGAACGGCCTTCGTGAACGTGTGCGCGGGCTGAGGAAACTGAGCTGCTCCGAAAGGGAGGGCCGTGCGTTTCCCTACACCCGGCATGCACAGAGGGGGCTCTAACGGGCTACGGCTCTGGGCGTTGCTTAGCAGGCCCAGGTGCGCCTGGGGGTACTCAAGGGGTCCTGCCGGGAACAGGGCGCCCAGGCTAGCCTCCTAGGTGTCCAGAGAGCTGTGCTGCCCTTCAAGGAAGGCAGAGCAGAGGCCACCGCCTCATGGAAGCGGCTGCGCGCCCCTGCTTCTGCACGGCAAATCAGGCCCTTACTCCCAGGCATGTGTTCATGCTGGGTGTGCCTGTAGCGACATAGCATGGCAGGATTCTGACTTCCTCCTCGGGCAGAGTGACTCCAAGTGCGAGGGCCTCGAAGTATTCCAAGCGCAGTGTTCTCTCGTGGCAGCTCACCGGAGGACCCTGACGAAGTCTCTCTGTGCACTTCGGGCTCACCAGCAGTGCTGTCCCGAGGCCGCTCGAGGGCGCTGGAAACGTAGCTCTCCTCAAGGAGCGTACAGTGAGTTGCCCATCACTGGGCACGCACAGAGGGCCTCCGAGGGACCCACCAGTGGGCCTCGAGGTTGCTCAGCCGGCCCACAGGGGTCTTCAGGTACTCGGTGAACTTGGGGGGAAAACGAGGCCTACCCGAGAGGCCTAGGAGGCCTCAGACCGGTACTTCCTTGAAAAGGAAGCACACAAGCGACTAAGAACGCGTGGAAAGCAGCTGCACGCCTCCCGCTCTGCACGGCTACCACGGGCCTAACCTGGAGGCAAGTTTTCACGTTGAGATTCCCTTTAGCTCTAGAGCTTGTCGGGCCGACCACCACCGCGGCCATGCAAGCCCCTGGTTTAGACGGAGCACACTCGCTTTCTCCCCAGAAGCATTCCTACGGGGTTTACAGGCCTCTCAAGAGCCGGGAACGGCAGGCAGCGTTCCGCGCAGCGTGAACGCTGCCTGCAGAAGGGGAAGGCAAGGCTAGCTCCCGCGGGTCACCTTTTCCACGGGCACACTCAGCCTACAGCCCTGGGGTTTCTCACAAGTCCGAAGAGGCACGGGTTGCCCTGGCTTTCCTTCCCTGACTCAACTGCTCGAAGTAGGGTGTTGTGAATCATGCGAACTGCCTCAACCAAGGAACGCCGTAGGCTGCTCCTCTGGGCCTGTGGCTCTTCAAGAGCCTGCAGTGCCACAGGAAGTACAGGACCTCCCCTAGAGTAAGAAGGCAGGCCGACGTCCTCTAGGAGGCACGGTGACTTCAGGCAGGACGTCGCAGCCGGAATGCCAAGACGAGGGTTCCTCCGAGGGCAGCTCAGACTAGGGCAGCGCGTAGGACTTCCAGGCCGTGTGGGACGTGCCAGAACGGCCTTCGTGAACGTGTGCGCGGGCTGAGGGAACTGAGCTGCTCCGAAAGGGAGGGCCGTGCGTTTCCCTACACCCGGCATGCACAGAGGGGGCTCTAACGGGCTACGGCTCTGGGCGTTGCTTAGCAGGCCCAGGTGCGCCTGGGGGTACTCAGGGGGTCCTGCCGGGAACAGGGCGCCCAGGCTAGCCTCCTAGGTGTCCAGAGAGCTGTGCTGCCCTTCAAGGAAGGCAGAGCAGAGGCCACCGCCTCATGGAAGCGGCTGCGCGCCCCTGCTTCTGCACGGCAAATCAGGCCCTTACTCCCAGGCATGTGTTCATGCTGGGTGTGCCTGTAGCGACATAGCATGGCAGGATTCTGACTTCCTCCTCGGGCAGAGTGACTCCAAGTGCGAGGGCTTCGAAGTATTCCAAGCGCAGTGTTCTCTCGTGGCAGCTCACCGGAGGACCCTGACGAAGTCTCTCTGTGCACTTCGGGCTCACCAGCAGTGCTGTCCCGAGGCCGCTCGAGGGCGCTGGAAACGTAGCTCTCCTCAAGGAGCGTACAGTGAGTTGCCCATCACTGGGCACGCACAGAGGGCCTCCGAGGGACCCACCAGTGGGCCTCGAGGTTGCTCGGCCGGCCCACAGGGGTCTGGAGGTACTCGGTGAACTTGGGGGGAAAACGAGGCCTACCCGAGAGGCCTAGGAGGCCTCAGACCGGTACTTCCTTGAAAAGGAAGCACACAAGCGACTAAGAACGCGTGGAAAGCAGCTGCACGCCTCCCGCTCTGCACGGCTACCACGGGCCTAACCTGGAGGCAAGTTTTCACGTTGAGATTCCCTTTAGCTCTAGAGCTTGTCGGGCCGACCACCACCGCGGCCATGCAAGCCCCTGGTTTAGACGGAGCACACTCGCTTTCTCCCCAGAAGCATTCCTACGGGGTTTACAGGCCTCTCAAGAGCCGGGAACGGCAGGCAGCGTTCCGCGCAGCGTGAACGCTGCCTGCAGAAGGGGAAGGCAAGGCTAGCTCCCGCGGGTCACCTTTTCCACGGGCACACTCAGCCTACAGCCCTGGGGTTTCTCACAAGTCCGAAGAGGCACGGGTTGCCCTGGCTTTCCTTCCCTGACTCAACTGCTCGAAGTAGGGTGTTGTGAATCATGCGAACTGCCTCAACCAAGGAACGCCGTAGGCTGCTCCTCTGGGCCTGTGGCTCTTCAAGAGCCTGCAGTGCCACAGGAAGTACAGGACCTCCCCTAGAGTAAGAAGGCAGGCCGACGTCCTCTAGGAGGCACGGTGACTTCAGGCAGGACGTCGCAGCCGGAATGCCAAGACGAGGGTTCCTCCGAGGGCAGCTCAGACTAGGGCAGCGCGTAGGACTTCCAGGCCGTGTGGGACGTGCCAGAACGGCCTTCGTGAACGTGTGCGCGGGCTGAGGGAACTGAGCTGCTCCGAAAGGGAGGGCCGTGCGTTTCCCTACACCCGGCATGCACAGAGGGGGCTCTAACGGGCTACGGCTCTGGGCGTTGCTTAGCAGGCCCAGGTGCGCCTGGGGGTACTCAAGGGGTCCTGCCGGGAACAGGGCGCCCAGGCTAGCCTCCTAGGTGTCCAGAGAGCTGTGCTGCCCTTCAAGGAAGGCAGAGCAGAGGCCACCGCCTCATGGAAGCGGCTGCGCGCCCCTGCTTCTGCACGGCAAATCAGGCCCTTACTCCCAGGCATGTGTTCATGCTGGGTGTGCCTGTAGCGACATAGCATGGCAGGATTCTGACTTCCTCCTCGGGCAGAGTGACTCCAAGTGCGAGGGCTTCGAAGTATTCCAAGCGCAGTGTTCTCTCGTGGCAGCTCACCGGAGGACCCTGACGAAGTCTCTCTGTGCACTTCGGGCTCACCAGCAGTGCTGTCCCGAGGCCGCTCGAGGGCGCTGGAAACGTAGCTCTCCTCAAGGAGCGTACAGTGAGTTGCCCATCACTGGGCACGCACAGAGGGCCTCCGAGGGACCCACCAGTGGGCCTCGAGGTTGCTCAGCCGGCCCACAGGGGTCTGGAGGTACTCGGTGAACTTGGGGGGAAAACGAGGCCTACCCGAGAGGCCTAGGAGGCCTCAGACCGGTACTTCCTTGAAAAGGAAGCACACAAGCGACTAAGAACGCGTGGAAAGCAGCTGCACGCCTCCCGCTCTGCACGGCTACCACGGGCCTAACCTGGAGGCAAGTTTTCACGTTGAGATTCCCTTTAGCTCTAGAGCTTGTCGGGCCGACCACCACCGCGGCCATGCAAGCCCCTGGTTTAGACGGAGCACACTCGCTTTCTCCCCAGAAGCATTCCTACGGGGTTTACAGGCCTCTCAAGAGCCGGGAACGGCAGGCAGCGTTCCGCGCAGCGTGAACGCTGCCTGCAGAAGGGGAAGGCAAGGCTAGCTCCCGCGGGTCACCTTTTCCACGGGCACACTCAGCCTACAGCCCTGGGGTTTCTCACAAGTCCGAAGAGGCACGGGTTGCCCTGGCTTTCCTTCCCTGACTCAACTGCTCGAAGTAGGGTGTTGTGAATCATGCGAACTGCCTCAACCAAGGAACGCCGTAGGCTGCTCCTCTGGGCCTGTGGCTCTTCAAGAGCCTGCAGTGCCACAGGAAGTACAGGACCTCCCCTAGAGTAAGAAGGCAGGCCGACGTCCTCTAGGAGGCACGGTGACTTCAGGCAGGACGTCGCAGCCGGAATGCCAAGACGAGGGTTCCTCCGAGGGCAGCTCAGACTAGGGCAGCGCGTAGGACTTCCAGGCCGTGTGGGACGTGCCAGAACGGCCTTCGTGAACGTGTGCGCGGGCTGAGGGAACTGAGCTGCTCCGAAAGGGAGGGCCGTGCGTTTCCCTACACCCGGCATGCACAGAGGGGGCTCTAACGGGCTACGGCTCTGGGCGTTGCTTAGCAGGCCCAGGTGCGCCTGGGGGTACTCAGGGGGTCCTGCCGGGAACAGGGCGCCCAGGCTAGCCTCCTAGGTGTCCAGAGAGCTGTGCTGCCCTTCAAGGAAGGCAGAGCAGAGGCCACCGCCTCATGGAAGCGGCTGCGCGCCCCTGCTTCTGCACGGCAAATCAGGCCCTTACTCCCAGGCATGTGTTCATGCTGGGTGTGCCTGTAGCGACATAGCATGGCAGGATTCTGACTTCCTCCTCGGGCAGAGTGACTCCAAGTGCGAGGGCCTCGAAGTATTCCAAGCGCAGTGTTCTCTCGTGGCAGCTCACCGGAGGACCCTGACGAAGTCTCTCTGTGCACTTCGGGCTCACCAGCAGTGCTGTCCCGAGGCCGCTCGAGGGCGCTGGAAACGTAGCTCTCCTCAAGGAGCGTACAGTGAGTTGCCCATCACTGGGCACGCACAGAGGGCCTCCGAGGGACCCACCAGTGGGCCTCGAGGTTGCTCGGCCGGCCCACAGGGGTCTGGAGGTACTCGGTGAACTTGGGGGGAAAACGAGGCCTACCCGAGAGGCCTAGGAGGCCTCAGACCGGTACTTCCTTGAAAAGGAAGCACACAAGCGACTAAGAACGCGTGGAAAGCAGCTGCACGCCTCCCGCTCTGCACGGCTACCACGGGCCTAACCTGGAGGCAAGTTTTCACGTTGAGATTCCCTTTAGCTCTAGAGCTTGTCGGGCCGACCACCACCGCGGCCATGCAAGCCCCTGGTTTAGACGGAGCACACTCGCTTTCTCCCCAGAAGCATTCCTACGGGGTTTACAGGCCTCTCAAGAGCCGGGAACGGCAGGCAGCGTTCCGCGCAGCGTGAACGCTGCCTGCAGAAGGGGAAGGCAAGGCTAGCTCCCGCGGGTCACCTTTTCCACGGGCACACTCAGCCTACAGCCCTGGGGTTTCTCACAAGTCCGAAGAGGCACGGGTTGCCCTGGCTTTCCTTCCCTGACTCAACTGCTCGAAGTAGGGTGTTGTGAATCATGCGAACTGCCTCAACCAAGGAACGCCGTAGGCTGCTCCTCTGGGCCTGTGGCTCTTCAAGAGCCTGCAGTGCCACAGGAAGTACAGGACCTCCCCTAGAGTAAGAAGGCAGGCCGACGTCCTCTAGGAGGCACGGTGACTTCAGGCAGGACGTCGCAGCCGGAATGCCAAGACGAGGGTTCCTCCGAGGGCAGCTCAGACTAGGGCAGCGCGTAGGACTTCCAGGCCGTGTGGGACGTGCCAGAACGGCCTTCGTGAACGTGTGCGCGGGCTGAGGAAACTGAGCTGCTCCGAAAGGGAGGGCCGTGCGTTTCCCTACACCCGGCATGCACAGAGGGGGCTCTAACGGGCTACGGCTCTGGGCGTTGCTTAGCAGGCCCAGGTGCGCCTGGGGGTACTCAAGGGGTCCTGCCGGGAACAGGGCGCCCAGGCTAGCCTCCTAGGTGTCCAGAGAGCTGTGCTGCCCTTCAAGGAAGGCAGAGCAGAGGCCACCGCCTCATGGAAGCGGCTGCGCGCCCCTGCTTCTGCACGGCAAATCAGGCCCTTACTCCCAGGCATGTGTTCATGCTGGGTGTGCCTGTAGCGACATAGCATGGCAGGATTCTGACTTCCTCCTCGGGCAGAGTGACTCCAAGTGCGAGGGCCTCGAAGTATTCCAAGCGCAGTGTTCTCTCGTGGCAGCTCACCGGAGGACCCTGACGAAGTCTCTCTGTGCACTTCGGGCTCACCAGCAGTGCTGTCCCGAGGCCGCTCGAGGGCGCTGGAAACGTAGCTCTCCTCAAGGAGCGTACAGTGAGTTGCCCATCACTGGGCACGCACAGAGGGCCTCCGAGGGACCCACCAGTGGGCCTCGAGGTTGCTCGGCCGGCCCACAGGGGTCTGGAGGTACTCGGTGAACTTGGGGGGAAAACGAGGCCTACCCGAGAGGCCTAGGAGGCCTCAGACCGGTACTTCCTTGAAAAGGAAGCACACAAGCGACTAAGAACGCGTGGAAAGCAGCTGCACGCCTCCCGCTCTGCACGGCTACCACGGGCCTAACCTGGAGGCAAGTTTTCACGTTGAGATTCCCTTTAGCTCTAGAGCTTGTCGGGCCGACCACCACCGCGGCCATGCAAGCCCCTGGTTTAGACGGAGCACACTCGCTTTCTCCCCAGAAGCATTCCTACGGGGTTTACAGGCCTCTCAAGAGCCGGGAACGGCAGGCAGCGTTCCGCGCAGCGTGAACGCTGCCTGCAGAAGGGGAAGGCAAGGCTAGCTCCCGCGGGTCACCTTTTCCACGGGCACACTCAGCCTACAGCCCTGGGGTTTCTCACAAGTCCGAAGAGGCACGGGTTGCCCTGGCTTTCCTTCCCTGACTCAACTGCTCGAAGTAGGGTGTTGTGAATCATGCGAACTGCCTCAACCAAGGAACGCCGTAGGCTGCTCCTCTGGGCCTGTGGCTCTTCAAGAGCCTGCAGTGCCACAGGAAGTACAGGACCTCCCCTAGAGTAAGAAGGCAGGCCGACGTCCTCTAGGAGGCACGGTGACTTCAGGCAGGACGTCGCAGCCGGAATGCCAAGACGAGGGTTCCTCCGAGGGCAGCTCAGACTAGGGCAGCGCGTAGGACTTCCAGGCCGTGTGGGACGTGCCAGAACGGCCTTCGTGAACGTGTGCGCGGGCTGAGGGAACTGAGCTGCTCCGAAAGGGAGGGCCGTGCGTTTCCCTACACCCGGCATGCACAGAGGGGGCTCTAACGGGCTACGGCTCTGGGCGTTGCTTAGCAGGCCCAGGTGCGCCTGGGGGTACTCAGGGGGTCCTGCCGGGAACAGGGCGCCCAGGCTAGCCTCCTAGGTGTCCAGTGAGCTGTGCTGCCCTTCAAGGAAGGCAGAGCAGAGGCCACCGCCTCATGGAAGCGGCTGCGCGCGCCTGCTTCTGCACGGCAAATCAGGCCCTTACTTCCAGGCATGTGTTCATGCTGGGTGTGCCTGTAGCGACATAGCATGGCAGGATTCTGACTTCCTCCTCGGGCAGAGTGACTCCAAGTGCGAGGGCCTCGAAGTATTCCAAGCGCAGTGTTCTCTCGTGGCAGCTCACCGGAGGACCCTGACGAAGTCTCTCTGTGCACTTCGGGCTCACCAGCAGTGCTGTCCCGAGGCCGCTCGAGGGCGCTGGAAACGTAGCTCTCCTCAAGGAGCGTACAGTGAGTTGCCCATCACTGGGCACGCACAGAGGGCCTCCGAGGGACCCACCAGTGGGCCTCGAGGTTGCTCAGCCGGCCCACAGGGGTCTGGAGGTACTCGGTGAACTTGGGGGGAAAACGAGGCCTACCCGAGAGGCCTAGGAGGCCTCAGACCGGTACTTCCTTGAAAAGGAAGCACACAAGCGACTAAGAACGCGTGGAAAGCAGCTGCACGCCTCCCGCTCTGCACGGCTACCACGGGCCTAACCTGGAGGCAAGTTTTCACGTTGAGATTCCCTTTAGCTCTAGAGCTTGTCGGGCCGACCACCACCGCGGCCATGCAAGCCCCTGGTTTAGACGGAGCACACTCGCTTTCTCCCCAGAAGCATTCCTACGGGGTTTACAGGCCTCTCAAGAGCCGGGAACGGCAGGCAGCGTTCCGCGCAGCGTGAACGCTGCCTGCAGAAGGGGAAGGCAAGGCTAGCTCCCGCGGGTCACCTTTTCCACGGGCACACTCAGCCTACAGCCCTGGGGTTTCTCACAAGTCCGAAGAGGCACGGGTTGCCCTGGCTTTCCTTCCCTGACTCAACTGCTCGAAGTAGGGTGTTGTGAATCATGCGAACTGCCTCAACCAAGGAACGCCGTAGGCTGCTCCTCTGGGCCTGTGGCTCTTCAAGAGCCTGCAGTGCCACAGGAAGTACAGGACCTCCCCTAGAGTAAGAAGGCAGGCCGACGTCCTCTAGGAGGCACGGTGACTTCAGGCAGGACGTCGCAGCCGGAATGCCAAGACGAGGGTTCCTCCGAGGGCAGCTCAGACTAGGGCAGCGCGTAGGACTTCCAGGCCGTGTGGGACGTGCCAGAACGGCCTTCGTGAACGTGTGCGCGGGCTGAGGGAACTGAGCTGCTCCGAAAGGGAGGGCCGTGCGTTTCCCTACACCCGGCATGCACAGAGGGGGCTCTAACGGGCTACGGCTCTGGGCGTTGCTTAGCAGGCCCAGGTGCGCCTGGGGGTACTCAGGGGGTCCTGCCGGGAACAGGGCGCCCAGGCTAGCCTCCTAGGTGTCCAGAGAGCTGTGCTGCCCTTCAAGGAAGGCAGAGCAGAGGCCACCGCCTCATGGAAGCGGCTGCGCGCCCCTGCTTCTGCACGGCAAATCAGGCCCTTACTCCCAGGCATGTGTTCATGCTGGGTGTGCCTGTAGCGACATAGCATGGCAGGATTCTGACTTCCTCCTCGGGCAGAGTGACTCCAAGTGCGAGGGCCTCGAAGTATTCCAAGCGCAGTGTTCTCTCGTGGCAGCTCACCGGAGGACCCTGACGAAGTCTCTCTGTGCACTTCGGGCTCACCAGCAGTGCTGTCCCGAGGCCGCTCGAGGGCGCTGGAAACGTAGCTCTCCTCAAGGAGCGTACAGTGAGTTGCCCATCACTGGGCACGCACAGAGGGCCTCCGAGGGACCCACCAGTGGGCCTCGAGGTTGCTCGGCCGGCCCACAGGGGTCTGGAGGTACTCGGTGAACTTGGGGGGAAAACGAGGCCTACCCGAGAGGCCTAGGAGGCCTCAGACCGGTACTTCCTTGAAAAGGAAGCACACAAGCGACTAAGAACGCGTGGAAAGCAGCTGCACGCCTCCCGCTCTGCACGGCTACCACGGGCCTAACCTGGAGGCAAGTTTTCACGTTGAGATTCCCTTTAGCTCTAGAGCTTGTCGGGCCGACCACCACCGCGGCCATGCAAGCCCCTGGTTTAGACGGAGCACACTCGCTTTCTCCCCAGAAGCATTCCTACGGGGTTTACAGGCCTCTCAAGAGCCGGGAACGGCAGGCAGCGTTCCGCGCAGCGTGAACGCTGCCTGCAGAAGGGGAAGGCAAGGCTAGCTCCCGCGGGTCACCTTTTCCACGGGCACACTCAGCCTACAGCCCTGGGGTTTCTCACAAGTCCGAAGAGGCACGGGTTGCCCTGGCTTTCCTTCCCTGACTCAACTGCTCGAAGTAGGGTGTTGTGAATCATGCGAACTGCCTCAACCAAGGAACGCCGTAGGCTGCTCCTCTGGGCCTGTGGCTCTTCAAGAGCCTGCAGTGCCACAGGAAGTACAGGACCTCCCCTAGAGTAAGAAGGCAGGCCGACGTCCTCTAGGAGGCACGGTGACTTCAGGCAGGACGTCGCAGCCGGAATGCCAAGACGAGGGTCCCTCCGAGGGCAGCTCAGACTAGGGCAGCGCGTAGGACTTCCAGGCCGTGTGGGACGTGCCAGAACGGCCTTCGTGAACGTGTGCGCGGGCTGAGGAAACTGAGCTGCTCCGAAAGGGAGGGCCGTGCGTTTCCCTACACCCGGCATGCACAGAGGGGGCTCTAACGGGCTACGGCTCTGGGCGTTGCTTAGCAGGCCCAGGTGCGCCTGGGGGTACTCAGGGGGTCCTGCCGGGAACAGGGCGCCCAGGCTAGCCTCCTAGGTGTCCAGTGAGCTGTGCTGCCCTTCAAGGAAGGCAGAGCAGAGGCCACCGCCTCATGGAAGCGGCTGCGCGCCCCTGCTTCTGCACGGCAAATCAGGCCCTTACTTCCAGGCATGTGTTCATGCTGGGTGTGCCTGTAGCGACATAGCATGGCAGGATTCTGACTTCCTCCTCGGGCAGAGTGACTCCAAGTGCGAGGGCCTCGAAGTATTCCAAGCGCAGTGTTCTCTCGTGGCAGCTCACCCGAGGACCCTGACGAAGTCTCTCTGTGCACTTCGGGCTCACCAGCAGTGCTGTCCCGAGGCCGCTCGAGGGCGCTGGAAACGTAGCTCTCCTCAAGGAGCGTACAGTGAGTTGCCCATCACTGGGCACGCACAGAGGGCCTCCGAGGGACCCACCAGTGGGCCTCGAGGTTGCTCAGCCGGCCCACAGGGGTCTGGAGGTACTCGGTGAACTTGGGGGGAAAACGAGGCCTACCCGAGAGGCCTAGGAGGCCTCAGACCGGTACTTCCTTGAAAAGGAAGCACACAAGCGACTAAGAACGCGTGGAAAGCAGCTGCACGCCTCCCGCTCTGCACGGCTACCACGGGCCTAACCTGGAGGCAAGTTTTCACGTTGAGATTCCCTTTAGCTCTAGAGCTTGTCGGGCCGACCACCACCGCGGCCATGCAAGCCCCTGGTTTAGACGGAGCACACTCGCTTTCTCCCCAGAAGCATTCCTACGGGGTTTACAGGCCTCTCAAGAGCCGGGAACGGCAGGCAGCGTTCCGCGCAGCGTGAACGCTGCCTGCAGAAGGGGAAGGCAAGGCTAGCTCCCGCGGGTCACCTTTTCCACGGGCACACTCAGCCTACAGCCCTGGGGTTTCTCACAAGTCCGAAGAGGCACGGGTTGCCCTGGCTTTCCTTCCCTGACTCAACTGCTCGAAGTAGGGTGTTGTGAATCATGCGAACTGCCTCAACCAAGGAACGCCGTAGGCTGCTCCTCTGGGCCTGTGGCTCTTCAAGAGCCTGCAGTGCCACAGGAAGTACAGGACCTCCCCTAGAGTAAGAAGGCAGGCCGACGTCCTCTAGGAGGCACGGTGACTTCAGGCAGGACGTCGCAGCCGGAATGCCAAGACGAGGGTCCCTCCGAGGGCAGCTCAGACTAGGGCAGCGCGTAGGACTTCCAGGCCGTGTGGGACGTGCCAGAACGGCCTTCGTGAACGTGTGCGCGGGCTGAGGGAACTGAGCTGCTCCGAAAGGGAGGGCCGGGCGTTTCCCTACACCCGGCATGCACAGAGGGGGCTCTAACGGGCTACGGCTCTGGGCGTTGCTTAGCAGGCCCAGGTGCGCCTGGGGGTACTCAAGGGGTCCTGCCGGGAACAGGGCGCCCAGGCTAGCCTCCTAGGTGTCCAGAGAGCTGTGCTGCCCTTCAAGGAAGGCAGAGCAGAGGCCACCGCCTCATGGAAGCGGCTGCGCGCCCCTGCTTCTGCACGGCAAATCAGGCCCTTACTTCCAGGCATGTGTTCATGCTGGGTGTGCCTGTAGCGACATAGCATGGCAGGATTCTGACTTCCTCCTCGGGCAGAGTGACTCCAAGTGCGAGGGCCTCGAAGTATTCCAAGCGCAGTGTTCTCTCGTGGCAGCTCACCGGAGGACCCTGACGAAGTCTCTCTGTGCACTTCGGGCTCACCAGCAGTGCTGTCCCGAGGCCGCTCGAGGGCGCTGGAAACGTAGCTCTCCTCAAGGAGCGTACAGTGAGTTGCCCATCACTGGGCACGCACAGAGGGCCTCCGAGGGACCCACCAGTGGGCCTCGAGGTTGCTCAGCCGGCCCACAGGGGTCTGGAGGTACTCGGTGAACTTGGGGGGAAAACGAGGCCTACCCGAGAGGCCTAGGAGGCCTCAGACCGGTACTTCCTTGAAAAGGAAGCACACAAGCGACTAAGAACGCGTGGAAAGCAGCTGCACGCCTCCCGCTCTGCACGGCTACCACGGGCCTAACCTGGAGGCAAGTTTTCACGTTGAGATTCCCTTTAGCTCTAGAGCTTGTCGGGCCGACCACCACCGCGGCCATGCAAGCCCCTGGTTTAGACGGAGCACACTCGCTTTCTCCCCAGAAGCATTCCTACGGGGTTTACAGGCCTCTCAAGAGCCGGGAACGGCAGGCAGCGTTCCGCGCAGCGTGAACGCTGCCTGCAGAAGGGGAAGGCAAGGCTAGCTCCCGCGGGTCACCTTTTCCACGGGCACACTCAGCCTACAGCCCTGGGGTTTCTCACAAGTCCGAAGAGGCACGGGTTGCCCTGGCTTTCCTTCCCTGACTCAACTGCTCGAAGTAGGGTGTTGTGAATCATGCGAACTGCCTCAACCAAGGAACGCCGTAGGCTGCTCCTCTGGGCCTGTGGCTCTTCAAGAGCCTGCAGTGCCACAGGAAGTACAGGACCTCCCCTAGAGTAAGAAGGCAGGCCGACGTCCTCTAGGAGGCACGGTGACTTCAGGCAGGACGTCGCAGCCGGAATGCCAAGACGAGGGTCCCTCCGAGGGCAGCTCAGACTAGGGCAGCGCGTAGGACTTCCAGGCCGTGTGGGACGTGCCAGAACGGCCTTCGTGAACGTGTGCGCGGGCTGAGGAAACTGAGCTGCTCCGAAAGGGAGGGCCGTGCGTTTCCCTACACCCGGCATGCACAGAGGGGGCTCTAACGGGCTACGGCTCTGGGCGTTGCTTAGCAGGCCCAGGTGCGCCTGGGGGTACTCAGGGGGTCCTGCCGGGAACAGGGCGCCCAGGCTAGCCTCCTAGGTGTCCAGTGAGCTGTGCTGCCCTTCAAGGAAGGCAGAGCAGAGGCCACCGCCTCATGGAAGCGGCTGCGCGCCCCTGCTTCTGCACGGCAAATCAGGCCCTTACTTCCAGGCATGTGTTCATGCTGGGTGTGCCTGTAGCGACATAGCATGGCAGGATTCTGACTTCCTCCTCGGGCAGAGTGACTCCAAGTGCGAGGGCCTCGAAGTATTCCAAGCGCAGTGTTCTCTCGTGGCAGCTCACCCGAGGACCCTGACGAAGTCTCTCTGTGCACTTCGGGCTCACCAGCAGTGCTGTCCCGAGGCCGCTCGAGGGCGCTGGAAACGTAGCTCTCCTCAAGGAGCGTACAGTGAGTTGCCCATCACTGGGCACGCACAGAGGGCCTCCGAGGGACCCACCAGTGGGCCTCGAGGTTGCTCAGCCGGCCCACAGGGGTCTGGAGGTACTCGGTGAACTTGGGGGGAAAACGAGGCCTACCCGAGAGGCCTAGGAGGCCTCAGACCGGTACTTCCTTGAAAAGGAAGCACACAAGCGACTAAGAACGCGTGGAAAGCAGCTGCACGCCTCCCGCTCTGCACGGCTACCACGGGCCTAACCTGGAGGCAAGTTTTCACGTTGAGATTCCCTTTAGCTCTAGAGCTTGTCGGGCCGACCACCACCGCGGCCATGCAAGCCCCTGGTTTAGACGGAGCACACTCGCTTTCTCCCCAGAAGCATTCCTACGGGGTTTACAGGCCTCTCAAGAGCCGGGAACGGCAGGCAGCGTTCCGCGCAGCGTGAACGCTGCCTGCAGAAGGGGAAGGCAAGGCTAGCTCCCGCGGGTCACCTTTTCCACGGGCACACTCAGCCTACAGCCCTGGGGTTTCTCACAAGTCCGAAGAGGCACGGGTTGCCCTGGCTTTCCTTCCCTGACTCAACTGCTCGAAGTAGGGTGTTGTGAATCATGCGAACTGCCTCAACCAAGGAACGCCGTAGGCTGCTCCTCTGGGCCTGTGGCTCTTCAAGAGCCTGCAGTGCCACAGGAAGTACAGGACCTCCCCTAGAGTAAGAAGGCAGGCCGACGTCCTCTAGGAGGCACGGTGACTTCAGGCAGGACGTCGCAGCCGGAATGCCAAGACGAGGGTCCCTCCGAGGGCAGCTCAGACTAGGGCAGCGCGTAGGACTTCCAGGCCGTGTGGGACGTGCCAGAACGGCCTTCGTGAACGTGTGCGCGGGCTGAGGAAACTGAGCTGCTCCGAAAGGGAGGGCCGTGCGTTTCCCTACACCCGGCATGCACAGAGGGGGCTCTAACGGGCTACGGCTCTGGGCGTTGCTTAGCAGGCCCAGGTGCGCCTGGGGGTACTCAGGGGGTCCTGCCGGGAACAGGGCGCCCAGGCTAGCCTCCTAGGTGTCCAGTGAGCTGTGCTGCCCTTCAAGGAAGGCAGAGCAGAGGCCACCGCCTCATGGAAGCGGCTGCGCGCCCCTGCTTCTGCACGGCAAATCAGGCCCTTACTTCCAGGCATGTGTTCATGCTGGGTGTGCCTGTAGCGACATAGCATGGCAGGATTCTGACTTCCTCCTCGGGCAGAGTGACTCCAAGTGCGAGGGCCTCGAAGTATTCCAAGCGCAGTGTTCTCTCGTGGCAGCTCACCCGAGGACCCTGACGAAGTCTCTCTGTGCACTTCGGGCTCACCAGCAGTGCTGTCCCGAGGCCGCTCGAGGGCGCTGGAAACGTAGCTCTCCTCAAGGAGCGTACAGTGAGTTGCCCATCACTGGGCACGCACAGAGGGCCTCCGAGGGACCCACCAGTGGGCCTCGAGGTTGCTCAGCCGGCCCACAGGGGTCTGGAGGTACTCGGTGAACTTGGGGGGAAAACGAGGCCTACCCGAGAGGCCTAGGAGGCCTCAGACCGGTACTTCCTTGAAAAGGAAGCACACAAGCGACTAAGAACGCGTGGAAAGCAGCTGCACGCCTCCCGCTCTGCACGGCTACCACGGGCCTAACCTGGAGGCAAGTTTTCACGTTGAGATTCCCTTTAGCTCTAGAGCTTGTCGGGCCGACCACCACCGCGGCCATGCAAGCCCCTGGTTTAGACGGAGCACACTCGCTTTCTCCCCAGAAGCATTCCTACGGGGTTTACAGGCCTCTCAAGAGCCGGGAACGGCAGGCAGCGTTCCGCGCAGCGTGAACGCTGCCTGCAGAAGGGGAAGGCAAGGCTAGCTCCCGCGGGTCACCTTTTCCACGGGCACACTCAGCCTACAGCCCTGGGGTTTCTCACAAGTCCGAAGAGGCACGGGTTGCCCTGGCTTTCCTTCCCTGACTCAACTGCTCGAAGTAGGGTGTTGTGAATCATGCGAACTGCCTCAACCAAGGAACGCCGTAGGCTGCTCCTCTGGGCCTGTGGCTCTTCAAGAGCCTGCAGTGCCACAGGAAGTACAGGACCTCCCCTAGAGTAAGAAGGCAGGCCGACGTCCTCTAGGAGGCACGGTGACTTCAGGCAGGACGTCGCAGCCGGAATGCCAAGACGAGGGTCCCTCCGAGTGCAGCTCAGACTAGGGCAGCGCGTAGGACTTCCAGGCCGTGTGGGACGTGCCAGAACGGCCTTCGTGAACGTGTGCGCGGGCTGAGGAAACTGAGCTGCTCCGAAAGGGAGGGCCGGGCGTTTCCCTACACCCGGCATGCACAGAGGGGGCTCTAACGGGCTACGGCTCTGGGCGTTGCTTAGCAGGCCCAGGTGCGCCTGGGGGTACTCAGGGGGTCCTGCCGGGAACAGGGCGCCCAGGCTAGCCTCCTAGGTGTCCAGAGAGCTGTGCTGCCCTTCAAGGAAGGCAGAGCAGAGGCCACCGCCTCATGGAAGCGGCTGCGCGCCCCTGTTTCTGCACGGCAAATCAGGCCCTTACTTCCAGGCATGTGTTCATGCTGGGTGTGCCTGTAGCGACATAGCATGGCAGGATTCTGACTTCCTCCTCGGGCAGAGTGACTCCAAGTGCGAGGGCCTCGAAGTATTCCAAGCGCAGTGTTCTCTCGTGGCAGCTCACCCGAGGACCCTGACGAAGTCTCTCTGTGCACTTCGGGCTCACCAGCAGTGCTGTCCCGAGGCCGCTCGAGGGCGCTGGAAACGTAGCTCTCCTCAAGGAGCGTACAGTGAGTTGCCCATCACTGGGCACGCACAGAGGGCCTCCGAGGGACCCACCAGTGGGCCTCGAGGTTGCTCAGCCGGCCCACAGGGGTCTGGAGGTACTCGGTGAACTTGGGGGGAAAACGAGGCCTACCCGAGAGGCCTAGGAGGCCTCAGACCGGTACTTCCTTGAAAAGGAAGCACACAAGCGACTAAGAACGCGTGGAAAGCAGCTGCACGCCTCCCGCTCTGCACGGCTACCACGGGCCTAACCTGGAGGCAAGTTTTCACGTTGAGATTCCCTTTAGCTCTAGAGCTTGTCGGGCCGACCACCACCGCGGCCATGCAAGCCCCTGGTTTAGACGGAGCACACTCGCTTTCTCCCCAGAAGCATTCCTACGGGGTTTACAGGCCTCTCAAGAGCCGGGAACGGCAGGCAGCGTTCCGCGCAGCGTGAACGCTGCCTGCAGAAGGGGAAGGCAAGGCTAGCTCCCGCGGGTCACCTTTTCCACGGGCACACTCAGCCTACAGCCCTGGGGTTTCTCACAAGTCCGAAGAGGCACGGGTTGCCCTGGCTTTCCTTCCCTGACTCAACTGCTCGAAGTAGGGTGTTGTGAATCATGCGAACTGCCTCAACCAAGGAACGCCGTAGGCTGCTCCTCTGGGCCTGTGGCTCTTCAAGAGCCTGCAGTGCCACAGGAAGTACAGGACCTCCCCTAGAGTAAGAAGGCAGGCCGACGTCCTCTAGGAGGCACGGTGACTTCAGGCAGGACGTCGCAGCCGGAATGCCAAGACGAGGGTTCCTCCGAGGGCAGCTCAGACTAGGGCAGCGCGTAGGACTTCCAGGCCGTGTGGGACGTGCCAGAACGGCCTTCGTGAACGTGTGCGCGGGCTGAGGAAACTGAGCTGCTCCGAAAGGGAGGGCCGTGCGTTTCCCTACACCCGGCATGCACAGAGGGGGCTCTAACGGGCTACGGCTCTGGGCGTTGCTTAGCAGGCCCAGGTGCGCCTGGGGGTACTCAGGGGGTCCTGCCGGGAACAGGGCGCCCAGGCTAGCCTCCTAGGTGTCCAGTGAGCTGTGCTGCCCTTCAAGGAAGGCAGAGCAGAGGCCACCGCCTCATGGAAGCGGCTGCGCGCCCCTGCTTCTGCACGGCAAATCAGGCCCTTACTTCCAGGCATGTGTTCATGCTGGGTGTGCCTGTAGCGACATAGCATGGCAGGATTCTGACTTCCTCCTCGGGCAGAGTGACTCCAAGTGCGAGGGCCTCGAAGTATTCCAAGCGCAGTGTTCTCTCGTGGCAGCTCACCCGAGGACCCTGACGAAGTCTCTCTGTGCACTTCGGGCTCACCAGCAGTGCTGTCCCGAGGCCGCTCGAGGGCGCTGGAAACGTAGCTCTCCTCAAGGAGCGTACAGTGAGTTGCCCATCACTGGGCACGCACAGAGGGCCTCCGAGGGACCCACCAGTGGGCCTCGAGGTTGCTCAGCCGGCCCACAGGGGTCTGGAGGTACTCGGTGAACTTGGGGGGAAAACGAGGCCTACCCGAGAGGCCTAGGAGGCCTCAGACCGGTACTTCCTTGAAAAGGAAGCACACAAGCGACTAAGAACGCGTGGAAAGCAGCTGCACGCCTCCCGCTCTGCACGGCTACCACGGGCCTAACCTGGAGGCAAGTTTTCACGTTGAGATTCCCTTTAGCTCTAGAGCTTGTCGGGCCGACCACCACCGCGGCCATGCAAGCCCCTGGTTTAGACGGAGCACACTCGCTTTCTCCCCAGAAGCATTCCTACGGGGTTTACAGGCCTCTCAAGAGCCGGGAACGGCAGGCAGCGTTCCGCGCAGCGTGAACGCTGCCTGCAGAAGGGGAAGGCAAGGCTAGCTCCCGCGGGTCACCTTTTCCACGGGCACACTCAGCCTACAGCCCTGGGGTTTCTCACAAGTCCGAAGAGGCACGGGTTGCCCTGGCTTTCCTTCCCTGACTCAACTGCTCGAAGTAGGGTGTTGTGAATCATGCGAACTGCCTCAACCAAGGAACGCCGTAGGCTGCTCCTCTGGGCCTGTGGCTCTTCAAGAGCCTGCAGTGCCACAGGAAGTACAGGACCTCCCCTAGAGTAAGAAGGCAGGCCGACGTCCTCTAGGAGGCACGGTGACTTCAGGCAGGACGTCGCAGCCGGAATGCCAAGACGAGGGTCCCTCCGAGGGCAGCTCAGACTAGGGCAGCGCGTAGGACTTCCAGGCCGTGTGGGACGTGCCAGAACGGCCTTCGTGAACGTGTGCGCGGGCTGAGGAAACTGAGGTGCTCCGAAAGGGAGGGCCGGGCGTTTCCCTACACCCGGCATGCACAGAGGGGGCTCTAACGGGCTACGGCTCTGGGCGTTGCTTAGCAGGCCCAGGTGCGCCTGGGGGTACTCAGGGGGTCCTGCCGGGAACAGGGCGCCCAGGCTAGCCTCCTAGGTGTCCAGAGAGCTGTGCTGCCCTTCAAGGAAGGCAGAGCAGAGGCCACCGCCTCATGGAAGCGGCTGCGCGCCCCTGCTTCTGCACGGCAAATCAGGCCCTTACTTCCAGGCATGTGTTCATGCTGGGTGTGCCTGTAGCGACATAGCATGGCAGGATTCTGACTTCCTCCTCGGGCAGAGTGACTCCAAGTGCGAGGGCCTCGAAGTATTCCAAGCGCAGTGTTCTCTCGTGGCAGCTCACCCGAGGACCCTGACGAAGTCTCTCTGTGCACTTCGGGCTCACCAGCAGTGCTGTCCCGAGGCCGCTCGAGGGCGCTGGAAACGTAGCTCTCCTCAAGGAGCGTACAGTGAGTTGCCCATCACTGGGCACGCACAGAGGGCCTCCGAGGGACCCACCAGTGGGCCTCGAGGTTGCTCAGCCGGCCCACAGGGGTCTGGAGGTACTCGGTGAACTTGGGGGGAAAACGAGGCCTACCCGAGAGGCCTAGGAGGCCTCAGACCGGTACTTCCTTGAAAAGGAAGCACACAAGCGACTAAGAACGCGTGGAAAGCAGCTGCACGCCTCCCGCTCTGCACGGCTACCACGGGCCTAACCTGGAGGCAAGTTTTCACGTTGAGATTCCCTTTAGCTCTAGAGCTTGTCGGGCCGACCACCACCGCGGCCATGCAAGCCCCTGGTTTAGACGGAGCACACTCGCTTTCTCCCCAGAAGCATTCCTACGGGGTTTACAGGCCTCTCAAGAGCCGGGAACGGCAGGCAGCGTTCCGCGCAGCGTGAACGCTGCCTGCAGAAGGGGAAGGCAAGGCTAGCTCCCGCGGGTCACCTTTTCCACGGGCACACTCAGCCTACAGCCCTGGGGTTTCTCACAAGTCCGAAGAGGCACGGGTTGCCCTGGCTTTCCTTCCCTGACTCAACTGCTCGAAGTAGGGTGTTGTGAATCATGCGAACTGCCTCAACCAAGGAACGCCGTAGGCTGCTCCTCTGGGCCTGTGGCTCTTCAAGAGCCTGCAGTGCCACAGGAAGTACAGGACCTCCCCTAGAGTAAGAAGGCAGGCCGACGTCCTCTAGGAGGCACGGTGACTTCAGGCAGGACGTCGCAGCCGGAATGCCAAGACGAGGGTTCCTCCGAGGGCAGCTCAGACTAGGGCAGCGCGTAGGACTTCCAGGCCGTGTGGGACGTGCCAGAACGGCCTTCGTGAACGTGTGCGCGGGCTGAGGAAACTGAGCTGCTCCGAAAGGGAGGGCCGTGCGTTTCCCTACACCCGGCATGCACAGAGGGGGCTCTAACGGGCTACGGCTCTGGGCGTTGCTTAGCAGGCCCAGGTGCGCCTGGGGGTACTCAGGGGGTCCTGCCGGGAACAGGGCGCCCAGGCTAGCCTCCTAGGTGTCCAGTGAGCTGTGCTGCCCTTCAAGGAAGGCAGAGCAGAGGCCACCGCCTCATGGAAGCGGCTGCGCGCCCCTGCTTCTGCACGGCAAATCAGGCCCTTACTTCCAGGCATGTGTTCATGCTGGGTGTGCCTGTAGCGACATAGCATGGCAGGATTCTGACTTCCTCCTCGGGCAGAGTGACTCCAAGTGCGAGGGCCTCGAAGTATTCCAAGCGCAGTGTTCTCTCGTGGCAGCTCACCCGAGGACCCTGACGAAGTCTCTCTGTGCACTTCGGGCTCACCAGCAGTGCTGTCCCGAGGCCGCTCGAGGGCGCTGGAAACGTAGCTCTCCTCAAGGAGCGTACAGTGAGTTGCCCATCACTGGGCACGCACAGAGGGCCTCCGAGGGACCCACCAGTGGGCCTCGAGGTTGCTCAGCCGGCCCACAGGGGTCTGGAGGTACTCGGTGAACTTGGGGGGAAAACGAGGCCTACCCGAGAGGCCTAGGAGGCCTCAGACCGGTACTTCCTTGAAAAGGAAGCACACAAGCGACTAAGAACGCGTGGAAAGCAGCTGCACGCCTCCCGCTCTGCACGGCTACCACGGGCCTAACCTGGAGGCAAGTTTTCACGTTGAGATTCCCTTTAGCTCTAGAGCTTGTCGGGCCGACCACCACCGCGGCCATGCAAGCCCCTGGTTTAGACGGAGCACACTCGCTTTCTCCCCAGAAGCATTCCTACGGGGTTTACAGGCCTCTCAAGAGCCGGGAACGGCAGGCAGCGTTCCGCGCAGCGTGAACGCTGCCTGCAGAAGGGGAAGGCAAGGCTAGCTCCCGCGGGTCACCTTTTCCACGGGCACACTCAGCCTACAGCCCTGGGGTTTCTCACAAGTCCGAAGAGGCACGGGTTGCCCTGGCTTTCCTTCCCTGACTCAACTGCTCGAAGTAGGGTGTTGTGAATCATGCGAACTGCCTCAACCAAGGAACGCCGTAGGCTGCTCCTCTGGGCCTGTGGCTCTTCAAGAGCCTGCAGTGCCACAGGAAGTACAGGACCTCCCCTAGAGTAAGAAGGCAGGCCGACGTCCTCTAGGAGGCACGGTGACTTCAGGCAGGACGTCGCAGCCGGAATGCCAAGACGAGGGTCCCTCCGAGGGCAGCTCAGACTAGGGCAGCGCGTAGGACTTCCAGGCCGTGTGGGACGTGCCAGAACGGCCTTCGTGAACGTGTGCGCGGGCTGAGGAAACTGAGCTGCTCCGAAAGGGAGGGCCGGGCGTTTCCCTACACCCGGCAGGCACAGAGGGGGCTCTAACGGGCTACGGCTCTGGGCGTTGCTTAGCAGGCCCAGGTGCGCCTGGGGGTACTCAGGGGGTCCTGCCGGGAACAGGGCGCCCAGGCTAGCCTCCTAGGTGTCCAGAGAGCTGTGCTGCCCTTCAAGGAAGGCAGAGCAGAGGCCACCGCCTCATGGAAGCGGCTGCGCGCCCCTGCTTCTGCACGGCAAATCAGGCCCTTACTTCCAGGCATGTGTTCATGCTGGGTGTGCCTGTAGCGACATAGCATGGCAGGATTCTGACTTCCTCCTCGGGCAGAGTGACTCCAAGTGCGAGGGCCTCGAAGTATTCCAAGCGCAGTGTTCTCTCGTGGCAGCTCACCCGAGGACCCTGACGAAGTCTCTCTGTGCACTTCGGGCTCACCAGCAGTGCTGTCCCGAGGCCGCTCGAGGGCGCTGGAAACGTAGCTCTCCTCAAGGAGCGTACAGTGAGTTGCCCATCACTGGGCACGCACAGAGGGCCTCCGAGGGACCCACCAGTGGGCCTCGAGGTTGCTCAGCCGGCCCACAGGGGTCTGGAGGTACTCGGTGAACTTGGGGGGAAAACGAGGCCTACCCGAGAGGCCTAGGAGGCCTCAGACCGGTACTTCCTTGAAAAGGAAGCACACAAGCGACTAAGAACGCGTGGAAAGCAGCTGCACGCCTCCCGCTCTGCACGGCTACCACGGGCCTAACCTGGAGGCAAGTTTTCACGTTGAGATTCCCTTTAGCTCTAGAGCTTGTCGGGCCGACCACCACCGCGGCCATGCAAGCCCCTGGTTTAGACGGAGCACACTCGCTTTCTCCCCAGAAGCATTCCTACGGGGTTTACAGGCCTCTCAAGAGCCGGGAACGGCAGGCAGCGTTCCGCGCAGCGTGAACGCTGCCTGCAGAAGGGGAAGGCAAGGCTAGCTCCCGCGGGTCACCTTTTCCACGGGCACACTCAGCCTACAGCCCTGGGGTTTCTCACAAGTCCGAAGAGGCACGGGTTGCCCTGGCTTTCCTTCCCTGACTCAACTGCTCGAAGTAGGGTGTTGTGAATCATGCGAACTGCCTCAACCAAGGAACGCCGTAGGCTGCTCCTCTGGGCCTGTGGCTCTTCAAGAGCCTGCAGTGCCACAGGAAGTACAGGACCTCCCCTAGAGTAAGAAGGCAGGCCGACGTCCTCTAGGAGGCACGGTGACTTCAGGCAGGACGTCGCAGCCGGAATGCCAAGACGAGGGTCCCTCCGAGGGCAGCTCAGACTAGGGCAGCGCGTAGGACTTCCAGGCCGTGTGGGACGTGCCAGAACGGCCTTCGTGAACGTGTGCGCGGGCTGAGGAAACTGAGCTGCTCCGAAAGGGAGGGCCGTGCGTTTCCCTACACCCGGCATGCACAGAGGGGGCTCTAACGGGCTACGGCTCTGGGCGTTGCTTAGCAGGCCCAGGTGCGCCTGGGGGTACTCAGGGGGTCCTGCCGGGAACAGGGCGCCCAGGCTAGCCTCCTAGGTGTCCAGTGAGCTGTGCTGCCCTTCAAGGAAGGCAGAGCAGAGGCCACCGCCTCATGGAAGCGGCTGCGCGCCCCTGCTTCTGCACGGCAAATCAGGCCCTTACTTCCAGGCATGTGTTCATGCTGGGTGTGCCTGTAGCGACATAGCATGGCAGGATTCTGACTTCCTCCTCGGGCAGAGTGACTCCAAGTGCGAGGGCCTCGAAGTATTCCAAGCGCAGTGTTCTCTCGTGGCAGCTCACCCGAGGACCCTGACGAAGTCTCTCTGTGCACTTCGGGCTCACCAGCAGTGCTGTCCCGAGGCCGCTCGAGGGCGCTGGAAACGTAGCTCTCCTCAAGGAGCGTACAGTGAGTTGCCCATCACTGGGCACGCACAGAGGGCCTCCGAGGGACCCACCAGTGGGCCTCGAGGTTGCTCAGCCGGCCCACAGGGGTCTGGAGGTACTCGGTGAACTTGGGGGGAAAACGAGGCCTACCCGAGAGGCCTAGGAGGCCTCAGACCGGTACTTCCTTGAAAAGGAAGCACACAAGCGACTAAGAACGCGTGGAAAGCAGCTGCACGCCTCCCGCTCTGCACGGCTACCACGGGCCTAACCTGGAGGCAAGTTTTCACGTTGAGATTCCCTTTAGCTCTAGAGCTTGTCGGGCCGACCACCACCGCGGCCATGCAAGCCCCTGGTTTAGACGGAGCACACTCGCTTTCTCCCCAGAAGCATTCCTACGGGGTTTACAGGCCTCTCAAGAGCCGGGAACGGCAGGCAGCGTTCCGCGCAGCGTGAACGCTGCCTGCAGAAGGGGAAGGCAAGGCTAGCTCCCGCGGGTCACCTTTTCCACGGGCACACTCAGCCTACAGCCCTGGGGTTTCTCACAAGTCCGAAGAGGCACGGGTTGCCCTGGCTTTCCTTCCCTGACTCAACTGCTCGAAGTAGGGTGTTGTGAATCATGCGAACTGCCTCAACCAAGGAACGCCGTAGGCTGCTCCTCTGGGCCTGTGGCTCTTCAAGAGCCTGCAGTGCCACAGGAAGTACAGGACCTCCCCTAGAGTAAGAAGGCAGGCCGACGTCCTCTAGGAGGCACGGTGACTTCAGGCAGGACGTCGCAGCCGGAATGCCAAGACGAGGGTCCCTCCGAGGGCAGCTCAGACTAGGGCAGCGCGTAGGACTTCCAGGCCGTGTGGGACGTGCCAGAACGGCCTTCGTGAACGTGTGCGCGGGCTGAGGAAACTGAGCTGCTCCGAAAGGGAGGGCCGGGCGTTTCCCTACACCCGGCATGCACAGAGGGGGCTCTAACGGGCTACGGCTCTGGGCGTTGCTTAGCAGGCCCAGGTGCGCCTGGGGGTACTCAGGGGGTCCTGCCGGGAACAGGGCGCCCAGGCTAGCCTCCTAGGTGTCCAGAGAGCTGTGCTGCCCTTCAAGGAAGGCAGAGCAGAGGCCACCGCCTCATGGAAGCGGCTGCGCGCCCCTGCTTCTGCACGGCAAATCAGGCCCTTACTTCCAGGCATGTGTTCATGCTGGGTGTGCCTGTAGCGACATAGCATGGCAGGATTCTGACTTCCTCCTCGGGCAGAGTGACTCCAAGTGCGAGGGCCTCGAAGTATTCCAAGCGCAGTGTTCTCTCGTGGCAGCTCACCCGAGGACCCTGACGAAGTCTCTCTGTGCACTTCGGGCTCACCAGCAGTGCTGTCCCGAGGCCGCTCGAGGGCGCTGGAAACGTAGCTCTCCTCAAGGAGCGTACAGTGAGTTGCCCATCACTGGGCACGCACAGAGGGCCTCCGAGGGACCCACCAGTGGGCCTCGAGGTTGCTCAGCCGGCCCACAGGGGTCTGGAGGTACTCGGTGAACTTGGGGGGAAAACGAGGCCTACCCGAGAGGCCTAGGAGGCCTCAGACCGGTACTTCCTTGAAAAGGAAGCACACAAGCGACTAAGAACGCGTGGAAAGCAGCTGCACGCCTCCCGCTCTGCACGGCTACCACGGGCCTAACCTGGAGGCAAGTTTTCACGTTGAGATTCCCTTTAGCTCTAGAGCTTGTCGGGCCGACCACCACCGCGGCCATGCAAGCCCCTGGTTTAGACGGAGCACACTCGCTTTCTCCCCAGAAGCATTCCTACGGGGTTTACAGGCCTCTCAAGAGCCGGGAACGGCAGGCAGCGTTCCGCGCAGCGTGAACGCTGCCTGCAGAAGGGGAAGGCAAGGCTAGCTCCCGCGGGTCACCTTTTCCACGGGCACACTCAGCCTACAGCCCTGGGGTTTCTCACAAGTCCGAAGAGGCACGGGTTGCCCTGGCTTTCCTTCCCTGACTCAACTGCTCGAAGTAGGGTGTTGTGAATCATGCGAACTGCCTCAACCAAGGAACGCCGTAGGCTGCTCCTCTGGGCCTGTGGCTCTTCAAGAGCCTGCAGTGCCACAGGAAGTACAGGACCTCCCCTAGAGTAAGAAGGCAGGCCGACGTCCTCTAGGAGGCACGGTGACTTCAGGCAGGACGTCGCAGCCGGAATGCCAAGACGAGGGTCCCTCCGAGGGCAGCTCAGACTAGGGCAGCGCGTAGGACTTCCAGGCCGTGTGGGACGTGCCAGAACGGCCTTCGTGAACGTGTGCGCGGGCTGAGGGAACTGAGCTGCTCCGAAAGGGAGGGCCGGGCGTTTCCCTACACCCGGCATGCACAGAGGGGGCTCTAACGGGCTACGGCTCTGGGCGTTGCTTAGCAGGCCCAGGTGCGCCTGGGGGTACTCAAGGGGTCCTGCCGGGAACAGGGCGCCCAGGCTAGCCTCCTAGGTGTCCAGAGAGCTGTGCTGCCCTTCAAGGAAGGCAGAGCAGAGGCCACCGCCTCATGGAAGCGGCTGCGCGCCCCTGCTTCTGCACGGCAAATCAGGCCCTTACTTCCAGGCATGTGTTCATGCTGGGTGTGCCTGTAGCGACATAGCATGGCAGGATTCTGACTTCCTCCTCGGGCAGAGTGACTCCAAGTGCGAGGGCCTCGAAGTATTCCAAGCGCAGTGTTCTCTCGTGGCAGCTCACCCGAGGACCCTGACGAAGTCTCTCTGTGCACTTCGGGCTCACCAGCAGTGCTGTCCCGAGGCCGCTCGAGGGCGCTGGAAACGTAGCTCTCCTCAAGGAGCGTACAGTGAGTTGCCCATCACTGGGCACGCACAGAGGGCCTCCGAGGGATCCACCAGTGGGCCTCGAGGTTGCTCAGCCGGCCCACAGGGGTCTAGAGGTACTCGGTGAACTTGGGGGGAAAACGAGGCCTACCCGAGAGGCCTAGGAGGCCTCAGACCGGTACTTCCTTGAAAAGGAAGCACACAAGCGACTAAGAACGCGTGGAAAGCAGCTGCACGCCTCCCGCTCTGCACGGCTACCACGGGCCTAACCTGGAGGCAAGTTTTCACGTTGAGATTCCCTTTAGCTCTAGAGCTTGTCGGGCCGACCACCACCGCGGCCATGCAAGCCCCTGGTTTAGACGGAGCACACTCGCTTTCTCCCCAGAAGCATTCCTACGGGGTTTACAGGCCTCTCAAGAGCCGGGAACGGCAGGCAGCGTTCCGCGCAGCGTGAACGCTGCCTGCAGAAGGGGAAGGCAAGGCTAGCTCCCGCGGGTCACCTTTTCCACGGGCACACTCAGCCTACAGCCCTGGGGTTTCTCACAAGTCCGAAGAGGCACGGGTTGCCCTGGCTTTCCTTCCCTGACTCAACTGCTCGAAGTAGGGTGTTGTGAATCATGCGAACTGCCTCAACCAAGGAACGCCGTAGGCTGCTCCTCTGGGCCTGTGGCTCTTCAAGAGCCTGCAGTGCCACAGGAAGTACAGGACCTCCCCTAGAGTAAGAAGGCAGGCCGACGTCCTCTAGGAGGCACGGTGACTTCAGGCAGGACGTCGCAGCCGGAATGCCAAGACGAGGGTCCCTCCGAGGGCAGCTCAGACTAGGGCAGCGCGTAGGACTTCCAGGCCGTGTGGGACGTGCCAGAACGGCCTTCGTGAACGTGTGCGCGGGCTGAGGGAACTGAGCTGCTCCGAAAGGGAGGGCCGGGCGTTTCCCTACACCCGGCATGCACAGAGGGGGCTCTAACGGGCTACGGCTCTGGGCGTTGCTTAGCAGGCCCAGGTGCGCCTGGGGGTACTCAAGGGGTCCTGCCGGGAACAGGGCGCCCAGGCTAGCCTCCTAGGTGTCCAGAGAGCTGTGCTGCCCTTCAAGGAAGGCAGAGCAGAGGCCACCGCCTCATGGAAGCGGCTGCGCGCCCCTGCTTCTGCACGGCAAATCAGGCCCTAACTTCCAGGCATGTGTTCATGCTGGGTGTGCCTGTAGCGACATAGCATGGCAGGATTCTGACTTCCTCCTCGGGCAGAGTGACTCCAAGTGCGAGGGCCTCGAAGTATTCCAAGCGCAGTGTTCTCTCGTGGCAGCTCACCCGAGGACCCTGACGAAGTCTCTCTGTGCACTTCGGGCTCACCAGCAGTGCTGTCCCGAGGCCGCTCGAGGGCGCTGGAAACGTAGCTCTCCTCAAGGAGCGTACAGTGAGTTGCCCATCACTGGGCACGCACAGAGGGCCTCCGAGGGACCCACCAGTGGGCCTCGAGGTTGCTCAGCCGGCCCACAGGGGTCTGGAGGTACTCGGTGAACTTGGGGGGAAAACGAGGCCTACCCGAGAGGCCTAGGAGGCCTCAGACCGGTACTTCCTTGAAAAGGAAGCACACAAGCGACTAAGAACGCGTGGAAAGCAGCTGCACGCCTCCCGCTCTGCACGGCTACCACGGGCCTAACCTGGAGGCAAGTTTTCACGTTGAGATTCCCTTTAGCTCTAGAGCTTGTCGGGCCGACCACCACCGCGGCCATGCAAGCCCCTGGTTTAGACGGAGCACACTCGCTTTCTCCCCAGAAGCATTCCTACGGGGTTTACAGGCCTCTCAAGAGCCGGGAACGGCAGGCAGCGTTCCGCGCAGCGTGAACGCTGCCTGCAGAAGGGGAAGGCAAGGCTAGCTCCCGCGGGTCACCTTTTCCACGGGCACACTCAGCCTACAGCCCTGGGGTTTCTCACAAGTCCGAAGAGGCACGGGTTGCCCTGGCTTTCCTTCCCTGACTCAACTGCTCGAAGTAGGGTGTTGTGAATCATGCGAACTGCCTCAACCAAGGAACGCCGTAGGCTGCTCCTCTGGGCCTGTGGCTCTTCAAGAGCCTGCAGTGCCACAGGAAGTACAGGACCTCCCCTAGAGTAAGAAGGCAGGCCGACGTCCTCTAGGAGGCACGGTGACTTCAGGCAGGACGTCGCAGCCGGAATGCCAAGACGAGGGTCCCTCCGAGTGCAGCTCAGACTAGGGCAGCGCGTAGGACTTCCAGGCCGTGTGGGACGTGCCAGAACGGCCTTCGTGAACGTGTGCGCGGGCTGAGGAAACTGAGCTGCTCCGAAAGGGAGGGCCGGGCGTTTCCCTACACCCGGCATGCACAGAGGGGGCTCTAACGGGCTACGGCTCTGGGCGTTGCTTAGCAGGCCCAGGTGCGCCTGGGGGTACTCAGGGGGTCCTGCCGGGAACAGGGCGCCCAGGCTAGCCTCCTAGGTG
Organism: Phocoena phocoena; assembly: GCF_963924675.1. Classification (NCBI taxonomy): domain Eukaryota; kingdom Metazoa; phylum Chordata; class Mammalia; order Artiodactyla; family Phocoenidae; genus Phocoena; species Phocoena phocoena. Next base: position 24,571 of record NW_027077748.1, on the reverse strand, counting down.
TCCAGAGAGCTGTGCTGCCCTTCAAGGAAGGCAGAGCAGAGGCCACCGCCTCATGGAAGCGGCTGCGCGCCCCTGCTTCTGCACGGCAAATCAGGCCCTTACTTCCAGGCATGTGTTCATGCTGGGTGTGCCTGTAGCGACATAGCATGGCAGGATTCTGACTTCCTCCTCGGGCAGAGTGACTCCAAGTGCGAGGGCCTCGAAGTATTCCAAGCGCAGTGTTCTCTCGTGGCAGCTCACCCGAGGACCCTGACGAAGTCTCTCTGTGCACTTCGGGCTCACCAGCAGTGCTGTCCCGAGGCCGCTCGAGGGCGCTGGAAACGTAGCTCTCCTCAAGGAGCGTACAGTGAGTTGCCCATCACTGGGCACGCACAGAGGGCCTCCGAGGGACCCACCAGTGGGCCTCGAGGTTGCTCAGCCGGCCCACAGGGGTCTGGAGGTACTCGGTGAACTTGGGGGGAAAACGAGGCCTACCCGAGAGGCCTAGGAGGCCTCAGACCGGTACTTCCTTGAAAAGGAAGCACACAAGCGACTAAGAACGCGTGGAAAGCAGCTGCACGCCTCCCGCTCTGCACGGCTACCACGGGCCTAACCTGGAGGCAAGTTTTCACGTTGAGATTCCCTTTAGCTCTAGAGCTTGTCGGGCCGACCACCACCGCGGCCATGCAAGCCCCTGGTTTAGACGGAGCACACTCGCTTTCTCCCCAGAAGCATTCCTACGGGGTTTACAGGCCTCTCAAGAGCCGGGAACGGCAGGCAGCGTTCCGCGCAGCGTGAACGCTGCCTGCAGAAGGGGAAGGCAAGGCTAGCTCCCGCGGGTCACCTTTTCCACGGGCACACTCAGCCTACAGCCCTGGGGTTTCTCACAAGTCCGAAGAGGCACGGGTTGCCCTGGCTTTCCTTCCCTGACTCAACTGCTCGAAGTAGGGTGTTGTGAATCATGCGAACTGCCTCAACCAAGGAACGCCGTAGGCTGCTCCTCTGGGCCTGTGGCTCTTCAAGAGCCTGCAGTGCCACAGGAAGTACAGGACCTCCCCTAGAGTAAGAAGGCAGGCCGACGTCCTCTAGGAGGCACGGTGACTTCAGGCAGGACGTCGCAGCCGGAATGCCAAGACGAGGGTTCCTCCGAGGGCAGCTCAGACTAGGGCAGCGCGTAGGACTTCCAGGCCGTGTGGGACGTGCCAGAACGGCCTTCGTGAACGTGTGCGCGGGCTGAGGAAACTGAGCTGCTCCGAAAGGGAGGGCCGTGCGTTTCCCTACACCCGGCATGCACAGAGGGGGCTCTAACGGGCTACGGCTCTGGGCGTTGCTTAGCAGGCCCAGGTGCGCCTGGGGGTACTCAGGGGGTCCTGCCGGGAACAGGGCGCCCAGGCTAGCCTCCTAGGTGTCCAGTGAGCTGTGCTGCCCTTCAAGGAAGGCAGAGCAGAGGCCACCGCCTCATGGAAGCGGCTGCGCGCCCCTGCTTCTGCACGGCAAATCAGGCCCTTACTTCCAGGCATGTGTTCATGCTGGGTGTGCCTGTAGCGACATAGCATGGCAGGATTCTGACTTCCTCCTCGGGCAGAGTGACTCCAAGTGCGAGGGCCTCGAAGTATTCCAAGCGCAGTGTTCTCTCGTGGCAGCTCACCCGAGGACCCTGACGAAGTCTCTCTGTGCACTTCGGGCTCACCAGCAGTGCTGTCCCGAGGCCGCTCGAGGGCGCTGGAAACGTAGCTCTCCTCAAGGAGCGTACAGTGAGTTGCCCATCACTGGGCACGCACAGAGGGCCTCCGAGGGACCCACCAGTGGGCCTCGAGGTTGCTCAGCCGGCCCACAGGGGTCTGGAGGTACTCGGTGAACTTGGGGGGAAAACGAGGCCTACCCGAGAGGCCTAGGAGGCCTCAGACCGGTACTTCCTTGAAAAGGAAGCACACAAGCGACTAAGAACGCGTGGAAAGCAGCTGCACGCCTCCCGCTCTGCACGGCTACCACGGGCCTAACCTGGAGGCAAGTTTTCACGTTGAGATTCCCTTTAGCTCTAGAGCTTGTCGGGCCGACCACCACCGCGGCCATGCAAGCCCCTGGTTTAGACGGAGCACACTCGCTTTCTCCCCAGAAGCATTCCTACGGGGTTTACAGGCCTCTCAAGAGCCGGGAACGGCAGGCAGCGTTCCGCGCAGCGTGAACGCTGCCTGCAGAAGGGGAAGGCAAGGCTAGCTCCCGCGGGTCACCTTTTCCACGGGCACACTCAGCCTACAGCCCTGGGGTTTCTCACAAGTCCGAAGAGGCACGGGTTGCCCTGGCTTTCCTTCCCTGACTCAACTGCTCGAAGTAGGGTGTTGTGAATCATGCGAACTGCCTCAACCAAGGAACGCCGTAGGCTGCTCCTCTGGGCCTGTGGCTCTTCAAGAGCCTGCAGTGCCACAGGAAGTACAGGACCTCCCCTAGAGTAAGAAGGCAGGCCGACGTCCTCTAGGAGGCACGGTGACTTCAGGCAGGACGTCGCAGCCGGAATGCCAAGACGAGGGTCCCTCCGAGTGCAGCTCAGACTAGGGCAGCGCGTAGGACTTCCAGGCCGTGTGGGACGTGCCAGAACGGCCTTCGTGAACGTGTGCGCGGGCTGAGGAAACTGAGCTGCTCCGAAAGGGAGGGCCGGGCGTTTCCCTACACCCGGCATGCACAGAGGGGGCTCTAACGGGCTACGGCTCTGGGCGTTGCTTAGCAGGCCCAGGTGCGCCTGGGGGTACTCAGGGGGTCCTGCCGGGAACAGGGCGCCCAGGCTAGCCTCCTAGGTGTCCAGAGAGCTGTGCTGCCCTTCAAGGAAGGCAGAGCAGAGGCCACCGCCTCATGGAAGCGGCTGCGCGCCCCTGCTTCTGCACGGCAAATCAGGCCCTTACTTCCAGGCATGTGTTCATGCTGGGTGTGCCTGTAGCGACATAGCATGGCAGGATTCTGACTTCCTCCTCGGGCAGAGTGACTCCAAGTGCGAGGGCCTCGAAGTATTCCAAGCGCAGTGTTCTCTCGTGGCAGCTCACCCGAGGACCCTGACGAAGTCTCTCTGTGCACTTCGGGCTCACCAGCAGTGCTGTCCCGAGGCCGCTCGAGGGCGCTGGAAACGTAGCTCTCCTCAAGGAGCGTACAGTGAGTTGCCCATCACTGGGCACGCACAGAGGGCCTCCGAGGGACCCACCAGTGGGCCTCGAGGTTGCTCAGCCGGCCCACAGGGGTCTGGAGGTACTCGGTGAACTTGGGGGGAAAACGAGGCCTACCCGAGAGGCCTAGGAGGCCTCAGACCGGTACTTCCTTGAAAAGGAAGCACACAAGCGACTAAGAACGCGTGGAAAGCAGCTGCACGCCTCCCGCTCTGCACGGCTACCACGGGCCTAACCTGGAGGCAAGTTTTCACGTTGAGATTCCCTTTAGCTCTAGAGCTTGTCGGGCCGACCACCACCGCGGCCATGCAAGCCCCTGGTTTAGACGGAGCACACTCGCTTTCTCCCCAGAAGCATTCCTACGGGGTTTACAGGCCTCTCAAGAGCCGGGAACGGCAGGCAGCGTTCCGCGCAGCGTGAACGCTGCCTGCAGAAGGGGAAGGCAAGGCTAGCTCCCGCGGGTCACCTTTTCCACGGGCACACTCAGCCTACAGCCCTGGGGTTTCTCACAAGTCCGAAGAGGCACGGGTTGCCCTGGCTTTCCTTCCCTGACTCAACTGCTCGAAGTAGGGTGTTGTGAATCATGCGAACTGCCTCAACCAAGGAACGCCGTAGGCTGCTCCTCTGGGCCTGTGGCTCTTCAAGAGCCTGCAGTGCCACAGGAAGTACAGGACCTCCCCTAGAGTAAGAAGGCAGGCCGACGTCCTCTAGGAGGCACGGTGACTTCAGGCAGGACGTCGCAGCCGGAATGCCAAGACGAGGGTCCCTCCGAGGGCAGCTCAGACTAGGGCAGCGCGTAGGACTTCCAGGCCGTGTGGGACGTGCCAGAACGGCCTTCGTGAACGTGTGCGCGGGCTGAGGAAACTGAGCTGCTCCGAAAGGGAGGGCCGTGCGTTTCCCTACACCCGGCATGCACAGAGGGGGCTCTAACGGGCTACGGCTCTGGGCGTTGCTTAGCAGGCCCAGGTGCGCCTGGGGGTACTCAGGGGGTCCTGCCGGGAACAGGGCGCCCAGGCTAGCCTCCTAGGTGTCCAGTGAGCTGTGCTGCCCTTCAAGGAAGGCAGAGCAGAGGCCACCGCCTCATGGAAGCGGCTGCGCGCCCCTGCTTCTGCACGGCAAATCAGGCCCTTACTTCCAGGCATGTGTTCATGCTGGGTGTGCCTGTAGCGACATAGCATGGCAGGATTCTGACTTCCTCCTCGGGCAGAGTGACTCCAAGTGCGAGGGCCTCGAAGTATTCCAAGCGCAGTGTTCTCTCGTGGCAGCTCACCGGAGGACCCTGACGAAGTCTCTCTGTGCACTTCGGGCTCACCAGCAGTGCTGTCCCGAGGCCGCTCGAGGGCGCTGGAAACGTAGCTCTCCTCAAGGAGCGTACAGTGAGTTGCCCATCACTGGGCACGCACAGAGGGCCTCCGAGGGACCCACCAGTGGGCCTCGAGGTTGCTCAGCCGGCCCACAGGGGTCTGGAGGTACTCGGTGAACTTGGGGGGAAAACGAGGCCTACCCGAGAGGCCTAGGAGGCCTCAGACCGGTACTTCCTTGAAAAGGAAGCACACAAGCGACTAAGAACGCGTGGAAAGCAGCTGCACGCCTCCCGCTCTGCACGGCTACCACGGGCCTAACCTGGAGGCAAGTTTTCACGTTGAGATTCCCTTTAGCTCTAGAGCTTGTCGGGCCGACCACCACCGCGGCCATGCAAGCCCCTGGTTTAGACGGAGCACACTCGCTTTCTCCCCAGAAGCATTCCTACGGGGTTTACAGGCCTCTCAAGAGCCGGGAACGGCAGGCAGCGTTCCGCGCAGCGTGAACGCTGCCTGCAGAAGGGGAAGGCAAGGCTAGCTCCCGCGGGTCACCTTTTCCACGGGCACACTCAGCCTACAGCCCTGGGGTTTCTCACAAGTCCGAAGAGGCACGGGTTGCCCTGGCTTTCCTTCCCTGACTCAACTGCTCGAAGTAGGGTGTTGTGAATCATGCGAACTGCCTCAACCAAGGAACGCCGTAGGCTGCTCCTCTGGGCCTGTGGCTCTTCAAGAGCCTGCAGTGCCACAGGAAGTACAGGACCTCCCCTAGAGTAAGAAGGCAGGCCGACGTCCTCTAGGAGGCACGGTGACTTCAGGCAGGACGTCGCAGCCGGAATGCCAAGACGAGGGTTCCTCCGAGGGCAGCTCAGACTAGGGCAGCGCGTAGGACTTCCAGGCCGTGTGGGACGTGCCAGAACGGCCTTCGTGAACGTGTGCGCGGGCTGAGGGAACTGAGCTGCTCCGAAAGGGAGGGCCGTGCGTTTCCCTACACCCGGCATGCACAGAGGGGGCTCTAACGGGCTACGGCTCTGGGCGTTGCTTAGCAGGCCCAGGTGCGCCTGGGGGTACTCAAGGGGTCCTGCCGGGAACAGGGCGCCCAGGCTAGCCTCCTAGGTGTCCAGAGAGCTGTGCTGCCCTTCAAGGAAGGCAGAGCAGAGGCCACCGCCTCATGGAAGCGGCTGCGCGCCCCTGCTTCTGCACGGCAAATCAGGCCCTTACTTCCAGGCATGTGTTCATGCTGGGTGTGCCTGTAGCGACATAGCATGGCAGGATTCTGACTTCCTCCTCGGGCAGAGTGACTCCAAGTGCGAGGGCCTCGAAGTATTCCAAGCGCAGTGTTCTCTCGTGGCAGCTCACCCGAGGACCCTGACGAAGTCTCTCTGTGCACTTCGGGCTCACCAGCAGTGCTGTCCCGAGGCCGCTCGAGGGCGCTGGAAACGTAGCTCTCCTCAAGGAGCGTACAGTGAGTTGCCCATCACTGGGCACGCACAGAGGGCCTCCGAGGGACCCACCAGTGGGCCTCGAGGTTGCTCAGCCGGCCCACAGGGGTCTGGAGGTACTCGGTGAACTTGGGGGGAAAACGAGGCCTACCCGAGAGGCCTAGGAGGCCTCAGACCGGTACTTCCTTGAAAAGGAAGCACACAAGCGACTAAGAACGCGTGGAAAGCAGCTGCACGCCTCCCGCTCTGCACGGCTACCACGGGCCTAACCTGGAGGCAAGTTTTCACGTTGAGATTCCCTTTAGCTCTAGAGCTTGTCGGGCCGACCACCACCGCGGCCATGCAAGCCCCTGGTTTAGACGGAGCACACTCGCTTTCTCCCCAGAAGCATTCCTACGGGGTTTACAGGCCTCTCAAGAGCCGGGAACGGCAGGCAGCGTTCCGCGCAGCGTGAACGCTGCCTGCAGAAGGGGAAGGCAAGGCTAGCTCCCGCGGGTCACCTTTTCCACGGGCACACTCAGCCTACAGCCCTGGGGTTTCTCACAAGTCCGAAGAGGCACGGGTTGCCCTGGCTTTCCTTCCCTGACTCAACTGCTCGAAGTAGGGTGTTGTGAATCATGCGAACTGCCTCAACCAAGGAACGCCGTAGGCTGCTCCTCTGGGCCTGTGGCTCTTCAAGAGCCTGCAGTGCCACAGGAAGTACAGGACCTCCCCTAGAGTAAGAAGGCAGGCCGACGTCCTCTAGGAGGCACGGTGACTTCAGGCAGGACGTCGCAGCCGGAATGCCAAGACGAGGGTTCCTCCGAGGGCAGCTCAGACTAGGGCAGCGCGTAGGACTTCCAGGCCATGTGGGACGTGCCAGAACGGCCTTCGTGAACGTGTGCGCGGGCTGAGGGAACTGAGCTGCTCCGAAAGGGAGGGCCGGGCGTTTCCCTACACCCGGCATGCACAGAGGGGGCTCTAACGGGCTACGGCTCTGGGCGTTGCTTAGCAGGCCCAGGTGCGCCTGGGGGTACTCAAGGGGTCCTGCCGGGAACAGGGCGCCCAGGCTAGCCTCCTAGGTGTCCAGAGAGCTGTGCTGCCCTTCAAGGAAGGCAGAGCAGAGGCCACCGCCTCATGGAAGCGGCTGCGCGCCCCTGCTTCTGCACGGCAAATCAGGCCCTTACTTCCAGGCATGTGTTCATGCTGGGTGTGCCTGTAGCGACATAGCATGGCAGGATTCTGACTTCCTCCTCGGGCAGAGTGACTCCAAGTGCGAGGGCCTCGAAGTATTCCAAGCGCAGTGTTCTCTCGTGGCAGCTCACCCGAGGACCCTGACGAAGTCTCTCTGTGCACTTCGGGCTCACCAGCAGTGCTGTCCCGAGGCCGCTCGAGGGCGCTGGAAACGTAGCTCTCCTCAAGGAGCGTACAGTGAGTTGCCCATCACTGGGCACGCACAGAGGGCCTCCGAGGGACCCACCAGTGGGCCTCGAGGTTGCTCAGCCGGCCCACAGGGGTCTGGAGGTACTCGGTGAACTTGGGGGGAAAACGAGGCCTACCCGAGAGGCCTAGGAGGCCTCAGACCGGTACTTCCTTGAAAAGGAAGCACACAAGCGACTAAGAACGCGTGGAAAGCAGCTGCACGCCTCCCGCTCTGCACGGCTACCACGGGCCTAACCTGGAGGCAAGTTTTCACGTTGAGATTCCCTTTAGCTCTAGAGCTTGTCGGGCCGACCACCACCGCGGCCATGCAAGCCCCTGGTTTAGACGGAGCACACTCGCTTTCTCCCCAGAAGCATTCCTACGGGGTTTACAGGCCTCTCAAGAGCCGGGAACGGCAGGCAGCGTTCCGCGCAGCGTGAACGCTGCCTGCAGAAGGGGAAGGCAAGGCTAGCTCCCGCGGGTCACCTTTTCCACGGGCACACTCAGCCTACAGCCCTGGGGTTTCTCACAAGTCCGAAGAGGCACGGGTTGCCCTGGCTTTCCTTCCCTGACTCAACTGCTCGAAGTAGGGTGTTGTGAATCATGCGAACTGCCTCAACCAAGGAACGCCGTAGGCTGCTCCTCTGGGCCTGTGGCTCTTCAAGAGCCTGCAGTGCCACAGGAAGTACAGGACCTCCCCTAGAGTAAGAAGGCAGGCCGACGTCCTCTAGGAGGCACGGTGACTTCAGGCAGGACGTCGCAGCCGGAATGCCAAGACGAGGGTTCCTCCGAGGGCAGCTCAGACTAGGGCAGCGCGTAGGACTTCCAGGCCGTGTGGGACGTGCCAGAACGGCCTTCGTGAACGTGTGCGCGGGCTGAGGGAACTGAGCTGCTCCGAAAGGGAGGGCCGTGCGTTTCCCTACACCCGGCATGCACAGAGGGGGCTCTAACGGGCTACGGCTCTGGGCGTTGCTTAGCAGGCCCAGGTGCGCCTGGGGGTACTCAAGGGGTCCTGCCGGGAACAGGGCGCCCAGGCTAGCCTCCTAGGTGTCCAGAGAGCTGTGCTGCCCTTCAAGGAAGGCAGAGCAGAGGCCACCGCCTCATGGAAGCGGCTGCGCGCCCCTGCTTCTGCACGGCAAATCAGGCCCTTACTTCCAGGCATGTGTTCATGCTGGGTGTGCCTGTAGCGACATAGCATGGCAGGATTCTGACTTCCTCCTCGGGCAGAGTGACTCCAAGTGCGAGGGCCTCGAAGTATTCCAAGCGCAGTGTTCTCTCGTGGCAGCTCACCCGAGGACCCTGACGAAGTCTCTCTGTGCACTTCGGGCTCACCAGCAGTGCTGTCCCGAGGCCGCTCGAGGGCGCTGGAAACGTAGCTCTCCTCAAGGAGCGTACAGTGAGTTGCCCATCACTGGGCACGCACAGAGGGCCTCCGAGGGACCCACCAGTGGGCCTCGAGGTTGCTCAGCCGGCCCACAGGGGTCTGGAGGTACTCGGTGAACTTGGGGGGAAAACGAGGCCTACCCGAGAGGCCTAGGAGGCCTCAGACCGGTACTTCCTTGAAAAGGAAGCACACAAGCGACTAAGAACGCGTGGAAAGCAGCTGCACGCCTCCCGCTCTGCACGGCTACCACGGGCCTAACCTGGAGGCAAGTTTTCACGTTGAGATTCCCTTTAGCTCTAGAGCTTGTCGGGCCGACCACCACCGCGGCCATGCAAGCCCCTGGTTTAGACGGAGCACACTCGCTTTCTCCCCAGAAGCATTCCTACGGGGTTTACAGGCCTCTCAAGAGCCGGGAACGGCAGGCAGCGTTCCGCGCAGCGTGAACGCTGCCTGCAGAAGGGGAAGGCAAGGCTAGCTCCCGCGGGTCACCTTTTCCACGGGCACACTCAGCCTACAGCCCTGGGGTTTCTCACAAGTCCGAAGAGGCACGGGTTGCCCTGGCTTTCCTTCCCTGACTCAACTGCTCGAAGTAGGGTGTTGTGAATCATGCGAACTGCCTCAACCAAGGAACGCCGTAGGCTGCTCCTCTGGGCCTGTGGCTCTTCAAGAGCCTGCAGTGCCACAGGAAGTACAGGACCTCCCCTAGAGTAAGAAGGCAGGCCGACGTCCTCTAGGAGGCACGGTGACTTCAGGCAGGACGTCGCAGCCGGAATGCCAAGACGAGGGTTCCTCCGAGGGCAGCTCAGACTAGGGCAGCGCGTAGGACTTCCAGGCCGTGTGGGACGTGCCAGAACGGCCTTCGTGAACGTGTGCGCGGGCTGAGGGAACTGAGCTGCTCCGAAAGGGAGGGCCGTGCGTTTCCCTACACCCGGCATGCACAGAGGGGGCTCTAACGGGCTACGGCTCTGGGCGTTGCTTAGCAGGCCCAGGTGCGCCTGGGGGTACTCAGGGGGTCCTGCCGGGAACAGGGCGCCCAGGCTAGCCTCCTAGGTGTCCAGAGAGCTGTGCTGCCCTTCAAGGAAGGCAGAGCAGAGGCCACCGCCTCATGGAAGCGGCTGCGCGCCCCTGCTTCTGCACGGCAAATCAGGCCCTTACTTCCAGGCATGTGTTCATGCTGGGTGTGCCTGTAGCGACATAGCATGGCAGGATTCTGACTTCCTCCTCGGGCAGAGTGACTCCAAGTGCGAGGGCCTCGAAGTATTCCAAGCGCAGTGTTCTCTCGTGGCAGCTCACCCGAGGACCCTGACGAAGTCTCTCTGTGCACTTCGGGCTCACCAGCAGTGCTGTCCCGAGGCCGCTCGAGGGCGCTGGAAACGTAGCTCTCCTCAAGGAGCGTACAGTGAGTTGCCCATCACTGGGCACGCACAGAGGGCCTCCGAGGGACCCACCAGTGGGCCTCGAGGTTGCTCAGCCGGCCCACAGGGGTCTGGAGGTACTCGGTGAACTTGGGGGGAAAACGAGGCCTACCCGAGAGGCCTAGGAGGCCTCAGACCGGTACTTCCTTGAAAAGGAAGCACACAAGCGACTAAGAACGCGTGGAAAGCAGCTGCACGCCTCCCGCTCTGCACGGCTACCACGGGCCTAACCTGGAGGCAAGTTTTCACGTTGAGATTCCCTTTAGCTCTAGAGCTTGTCGGGCCGACCACCACCGCGGCCATGCAAGCCCCTGGTTTAGACGGAGCACACTCGCTTTCTCCCCAGAAGCATTCCTACGGGGTTTACAGGCCTCTCAAGAGCCGGGAACGGCAGGCAGCGTTCCGCGCAGCGTGAACGCTGCCTGCAGAAGGGGAAGGCAAGGCTAGCTCCCGCGGGTCACCTTTTCCACGGGCACACTCAGCCTACAGCCCTGGGGTTTCTCACAAGTCCGAAGAGGCACGGGTTGCCCTGGCTTTCCTTCCCTGACTCAACTGCTCGAAGTAGGGTGTTGTGAATCATGCGAACTGCCTCAACCAAGGAACGCCGTAGGCTGCTCCTCTGGGCCTGTGGCTCTTCAAGAGCCTGCAGTGCCACAGGAAGTACAGGACCTCCCCTAGAGTAAGAAGGCAGGCCGACGTCCTCTAGGAGGCACGGTGACTTCAGGCAGGACGTCGCAGCCGGAATGCCAAGACGAGGGTTCCTCCGAGGGCAGCTCAGACTAGGGCAGCGCGTAGGACTTCCAGGCCGTGTGGGACGTGCCAGAACGGCCTTCGTGAACGTGTGCGCGGGCTGAGGGAACTGAGCTGCTCCGAAAGGGAGGGCCGTGCGTTTCCCTACACCCGGCATGCACAGAGGGGGCTCTAACGGGCTACGGCTCTGGGCGTTGCTTAGCAGGCCCAGGTGCGCCTGGGGGTACTCAGGGGGTCCTGCCGGGAACAGGGCGCCCAGGCTAGCCTCCTAGGTGTCCAGAGAGCTGTGCTGCCCTTCAAGGAAGGCAGAGCAGAGGCCACCGCCTCATGGAAGCGGCTGCGCGCCCCTGCTTCTGCACGGCAAATCAGGCCCTTACTTCCAGGCATGTGTTCATGCTGGGTGTGCCTGTAGCGACATAGCATGGCAGGATTCTGACTTCCTCCTCGGGCAGAGTGACTCCAAGTGCGAGGGCCTCGAAGTATTCCAAGCGCAGTGTTCTCTCGTGGCAGCTCACCCGAGGACCCTGACGAAGTCTCTCTGTGCACTTCGGGCTCACCAGCAGTGCTGTCCCGAGGCCGCTCGAGGGCGCTGGAAACGTAGCTCTCCTCAAGGAGCGTACAGTGAGTTGCCCATCACTGGGCACGCACAGAGGGCCTCCGAGGGACCCACCAGTGGGCCTCGAGGTTGCTCAGCCGGCCCACAGGGGTCTGGAGGTACTCGGTGAACTTGGGGGGAAAACGAGGCCTACCCGAGAGGCCTAGGAGGCCTCAGACCGGTACTTCCTTGAAAAGGAAGCACACAAGCGACTAAGAACGCGTGGAAAGCAGCTGCACGCCTCCCGCTCTGCACGGCTACCACGGGCCTAACCTGGAGGCAAGTTTTCACGTTGAGATTCCCTTTAGCTCTAGAGCTTGTCGGGCCGACCACCACCGCGGCCATGCAAGCCCCTGGTTTAGACGGAGCACACTCGCTTTCTCCCCAGAAGCATTCCTACGCGGTTTACAGGCCTCTCAAGAGCCGGGAACGGCAGGCAGCGTTCCGCGCAGCGTGAACGCTGCCTGCAGAAGGGGAAGGCAAGGCTAGCTCCCGCGGGTCACCTTTTCCACGGGCACACTCAGCCTACAGCCCTGGGGTTTCTCACAAGTCCGAAGAGGCACGGGTTGCCCTGGCTTTCCTTCCCTGACTCAACTGCTCGAAGTAGGGTGTTGTGAATCATGCGAACTGCCTCAACCAAGGAACGCCGTAGGCTGCTCCTCTGGGCCTGTGGCTCTTCAAGAGCCTGCAGTGCCACAGGAAGTACAGGACCTCCCCTAGAGTAAGAAGGCAGGCCGACGTCCTCTAGGAGGCACGGTGACTTCAGGCAGGACGTCGCAGCCGGAATGCCAAGACGAGGGTTCCTCCGAGGGCAGCTCAGACTAGGGCAGCGCGTAGGACTTCCAGGCCGTGTGGGACGTGCCAGAACGGCCTTCGTGAACGTGTGCGCGGGCTGAGGGAACTGAGCTGCTCCGAAAGGGAGGGCCGTGCGTTTCCCTACACCCGGCATGCACAGAGGGGGCTCTAACGGGCTACGGCTCTGGGCGTTGCTTAGCAGGCCCAGGTGCGCCTGGGGGTACTCAGGGGGTCCTGCCGGGAACAGGGCGCCCAGGCTAGCCTCCTAGGTGTCCAGAGAGCTGTGCTGCCCTTCAAGGAAGGCAGAGCAGAGGCCACCGCCTCATGGAAGCGGCTGCGCGCCCCTGCTTCTGCACGGCAAATCAGGCCCTTACTTCCAGGCATGTGTTCATGCTGGGTGTGCCTGTAGCGACATAGCATGGCAGGATTCTGACTTCCTCCTCGGGCAGAGTGACTCCAAGTGCGAGGGCCTCGAAGTATTCCAAGCGCAGTGTTCTCTCGTGGCAGCTCACCCGAGGACCCTGACGAAGTCTCTCTGTGCACTTCGGGCTCACCAGCAGTGCTGTCCCGAGGCCGCTCGAGGGCGCTGGAAACGTAGCTCTCCTCAAGGAGCGTACAGTGAGTTGCCCATCACTGGGCACGCACAGAGGGCCTCCGAGGGACCCACCAGTGGGCCTCGAGGTTGCTCAGCCGGCCCACAGGGGTCTGGAGGTACTCGGTGAACTTGGGGGGAAAACGAGGCCTACCCGAGAGGCCTAGGAGGCCTCAGACCGGTACTTCCTTGAAAAGGAAGCACACAAGCGACTAAGAACGCGTGGAAAGCAGCTGCACGCCTCCCGCTCTGCACGGCTACCACGGGCCTAACCTGGAGGCAAGTTTTCACGTTGAGATTCCCTTTAGCTCTAGAGCTTGTCGGGCCGACCACCACCGCGGCCATGCAAGCCCCTGGTTTAGACGGAGCACACTCGCTTTCTCCCCAGAAGCATTCCTACGCGGTTTACAGGCCTCTCAAGAGCCGGGAACGGCAGGCAGCGTTCCGCGCAGCGTGAACGCTGCCTGCAGAAGGGGAAGGCAAGGCTAGCTCCCGCGGGTCACCTTTTCCACGGGCACACTCAGCCTACAGCCCTGGGGTTTCTCACAAGTCCGAAGAGGCACGGGTTGCCCTGGCTTTCCTTCCCTGACTCAACTGCTCGAAGTAGGGTGTTGTGAATCATGCGAACTGCCTCAACCAAGGAACGCCGTAGGCTGCTCCTCTGGGCCTGTGGCTCTTCAAGAGCCTGCAGTGCCACAGGAAGTACAGGACCTCCCCTAGAGTAAGAAGGCAGGCCGACGTCCTCTAGGAGGCACGGTGACTTCAGGCAGGACGTCGCAGCCGGAATGCCAAGACGAGGGTTCCTCCGAGGGCAGCTCAGACTAGGGCAGCGCGTAGGACTTCCAGGCCGTGTGGGACGTGCCAGAACGGCCTTCGTGAACGTGTGCGCGGGCTGAGGGAACTGAGCTGCTCCGAAAGGGAGGGCCGGGCGTTTCCCTACACCCGGCATGCACAGAGGGGGCTCTAACGGGCTACGGCTCTGGGCGTTGCTTAGCAGGCCCAGGTGCGCCTGGGGGTACTCAAGGGGTCCTGCCGGGAACAGGGCGCCCAGGCTAGCCTCCTAGGTGTCCAGAGAGCTGTGCTGCCCTTCAAGGAAGGCAGAGCAGAGGCCACCGCCTCATGGAAGCGGCTGCGCGCCCCTGCTTCTGCACGGCAAATCAGGCCCTTACTTCCAGGCATGTGTTCATGCTGGGTGTGCCTGTAGCGACATAGCATGGCAGGATTCTGACTTCCTCCTCGGGCAGAGTGACTCCAAGTGCGAGGGCCTCGAAGTATTCCAAGCGCAGTGTTCTCTCGTGGCAGCTCACCCGAGGACCCTGACGAAGTCTCTCTGTGCACTTCGGGCTCACCAGCAGTGCTGTCCCGAGGCCGCTCGAGGGCGCTGGAAACGTAGCTCTCCTCAAGGAGCGTACAGTGAGTTGCCCATCACTGGGCACGCACAGAGGGCCTCCGAGGGACCCACCAGTGGGCCTCGAGGTTGCTCAGCCGGCCCACAGGGGTCTGGAGGTACTCGGTGAACTTGGGGGGAAAACGAGGCCTACCCGAGAGGCCTAGGAGGCCTCAGACCGGTACTTCCTTGAAAAGGAAGCACACAAGCGACTAAGAACGCGTGGAAAGCAGCTGCACGCCTCCCGCTCTGCACGGCTACCACGGGCCTAACCTGGAGGCAAGTTTTCACGTTGAGATTCCCTTTAGCTCTAGAGCTTGTCGGGCCGACCACCACCGCGGCCATGCAAGCCCCTGGTTTAGACGGAGCACACTCGCTTTCTCCCCAGAAGCATTCCTACGGGGTTTACAGGCCTCTCAAGAGCCGGGAACGGCAGGCAGCGTTCCGCGCAGCGTGAACGCTGCCTGCAGAAGGGGAAGGCAAGGCTAGCTCCCGCGGGTCACCTTTTCCACGGGCACACTCAGCCTACAGCCCTGGGGTTTCTCACAAGTCCGAAGAGGCACGGGTTGCCCTGGCTTTCCTTCCCTGACTCAACTGCTCGAAGTAGGGTGTTGTGAATCATGCGAACTGCCTCAACCAAGGAACGCCGTAGGCTGCTCCTCTGGGCCTGTGGCTCTTCAAGAGCCTGCAGTGCCACAGGAAGTACAGGACCTCCCCTAGAGTAAGAAGGCAGGCCGACGTCCTCTAGGAGGCACGGTGACTTCAGGCAGGACGTCGCAGCCGGAATGCCAAGACGAGGGTTCCTCCGAGGGCAGCTCAGACTAGGGCAGCGCGTAGGACTTCCAGGCCGTGTGGGACGTGCCAGAACGGCCTTCGTGAACGTGTGCGCGGGCTGAGGGAACTGAGCTGCTCCGAAAGGGAGGGCCGTGCGTTTCCCTACACCCGGCATGCACAGAGGGGGCTCTAACGGGCTACGGCTCTGGGCGTTGCTTAGCAGGCCCAGGTGCGCCTGGGGGTACTCAGGGGGTCCTGCCGGGAACAGGGCGCCCAGGCTAGCCTCCTAGGTGTCCAGAGAGCTGTGCTGCCCTTCAAGGAAGGCAGAGCAGAGGCCACCGCCTCATGGAAGCGGCTGCGCGCCCCTGCTTCTGCACGGCAAATCAGGCCCTTACTTCCAGGCATGTGTTCATGCTGGGTGTGCCTGTAGCGACATAGCATGGCAGGATTCTGACTTCCTCCTCGGGCAGAGTGACTCCAAGTGCGAGGGCCTCGAAGTATTCCAAGCGCAGTGTTCTCTCGTGGCAGCTCACCGGAGGACCCTGACGAAGTCTCTCTGTGCACTTCGGGCTCACCAGCAGTGCTGTCCCGAGGCCGCTCGAGGGCGCTGGAAACGTAGCTCTCCTCAAGGAGCGTACAGTGAGTTGCCCATCACTGGGCACGCACAGAGGGCCTCCGAGGGACCCACCAGTGGGCCTCGAGGTTGCTCAGCCGGCCCACAGGGGTCTGGAGGTACTCGGTGAACTTGGGGGGAAAACGAGGCCTACCCGAGAGGCCTAGGAGGCCTCAGACCGGTACTTCCTTGAAAAGGAAGCACACAAGCGACTAAGAACGCGTGGAAAGCAGCTGCACGCCTCCCGCTCTGCACGGCTACCACGGGCCTAACCTGGAGGCAAGTTTTCACGTTGAGATTCCCTTTAGCTCTAGAGCTTGTCGGGCCGACCACCACCGCGGCCATGCAAGCCCCTGGTTTAGACGGAGCACACTCGCTTTCTCCCCAGAAGCATTCCTACGGGGTTTACAGGCCTCTCAAGAGCCGGGAACGGCAGGCAGCGTTCCGCGCAGCGTGAACGCTGCCTGCAGAAGGGGAAGGCAAGGCTAGCTCCCGCGGGTCACCTTTTCCACGGGCACACTCAGCCTACAGCCCTGGGGTTTCTCACAAGTCCGAAGAGGCACGGGTTGCCCTGGCTTTCCTTCCCTGACTCAACTGCTCGAAGTAGGGTGTTGTGAATCATGCGAACTGCCTCAACCAAGGAACGCCGTAGGCTGCTCCTCTGGGCCTGTGGCTCTTCAAGAGCCTGCAGTGCCACAGGAAGTACAGGACCTCCCCTAGAGTAAGAAGGCAGGCCGACGTCCTCTAGGAGGCACGGTGACTTCAGGCAGGACGTCGCAGCCGGAATGCCAAGACGAGGGTTCCTCCGAGGGCAGCTCAGACTAGGGCAGCGCGTAGGACTTCCAGGCCGTGTGGGACGTGCCAGAACGGCCTTCGTGAACGTGTGCGCGGGCTGAGGGAACTGAGCTGCTCCGAAAGGGAGGGCCGTGCGTTTCCCTACACCCGGCATGCACAGAGGGGGCTCTAACGGGCTACGGCTCTGGGCGTTGCTTAGCAGGCCCAGGTGCGCCTGGGGGTACTCAGGGGGTCCTGCCGGGAACAGGGCGCCCAGGCTAGCCTCCTAGGTGTCCAGAGAGCTGTGCTGCCCTTCAAGGAAGGCAGAGCAGAGGCCACCGCCTCATGGAAGCGGCTGCGCGCCCCTGCTTCTGCACGGCAAATCAGGCCCTTACTTCCAGGCATGTGTTCATGCTGGGTGTGCCTGTAGCGACATAGCATGGCAGGATTCTGACTTCCTCCTCGGGCAGAGTGACTCCAAGTGCGAGGGCCTCGAAGTATTCCAAGCGCAGTGTTCTCTCGTGGCAGCTCACCGGAGGACCCTGACGAAGTCTCTCTGTGCACTTCGGGCTCACCAGCAGTGCTGTCCCGAGGCCGCTCGAGGGCGCTGGAAACGTAGCTCTCCTCAAGGAGCGTACAGTGAGTTGCCCATCACTGGGCACGCACAGAGGGCCTCCGAGGGACCCACCAGTGGGCCTCGAGGTTGCTCAGCCGGCCCACAGGGGTCTGGAGGTACTCGGTGAACTTGGGGGGAAAACGAGGCCTACCCGAGAGGCCTAGGAGGCCTCAGACCGGTACTTCCTTGAAAAGGAAGCACACAAGCGACTAAGAACGCGTGGAAAGCAGCTGCACGCCTCCCGCTCTGCACGGCTACCACGGGCCTAACCTGGAGGCAAGTTTTCACGTTGAGATTCCCTTTAGCTCTAGAGCTTGTCGGGCCGACCACCACCGCGGCCATGCAAGCCCCTGGTTTAGACGGAGCACACTCGCTTTCTCCCCAGAAGCATTCCTACGGGGTTTACAGGCCTCTCAAGAGCCGGGAACGGCAGGCAGCGTTCCGCGCAGCGTGAACGCTGCCTGCAGAAGGGGAAGGCAAGGCTAGCTCCCGCGGGTCACCTTTTCCACGGGCACACTCAGCCTACAGCCCTGGGGTTTCTCACAAGTCCGAAGAGGCACGGGTTGCCCTGGCTTTCCTTCCCTGACTCAACTGCTCGAAGTAGGGTGTTGTGAATCATGCGAACTGCCTCAACCAAGGAACGCCGTAGGCTGCTCCTCTGGGCCTGTGGCTCTTCAAGAGCCTGCAGTGCCACAGGAAGTACAGGACCTCCCCTAGAGTAAGAAGGCAGGCCGACGTCCTCTAGGAGGCACGGTGACTTCAGGCAGGACGTCGCAGCCGGAATGCCAAGACGAGGGTTCCTCCGAGGGCAGCTCAGACTAGGGCAGCGCGTAGGACTTCCAGGCCGTGTGGGACGTGCCAGAACGGCCTTCGTGAACGTGTGCGCGGGCTGAGGGAACTGAGCTGCTCCGAAAGGGAGGGCCGTGCGTTTCCCTACACCCGGCATGCACAGAGGGGGCTCTAACGGGCTACGGCTCTGGGCGTTGCTTAGCAGGCCCAGGTGCGCCTGGGGGTACTCAAGGGGTCCTGCCGGGAACAGGGCGCCCAGGCTAGCCTCCTAGGTGTCCAGAGAGCTGTGCTGCCCTTCAAGGAAGGCAGAGCAGAGGCCACCGCCTCATGGAAGCGGCTGCGCGCCCCTGCTTCTGCACGGCAAATCAGGCCCTTACTTCCAGGCATGTGTTCATGCTGGGTGTGCCTGTAGCGACATAGCATGGCAGGATTCTGACTTCCTCCTCGGGCAGAGTGACTCCAAGTGCGAGGGCCTCGAAGTATTCCAAGCGCAGTGTTCTCTCGTGGCAGCTCACCCGAGGACCCTGACGAAGTCTCTCTGTGCACTTCGGGCTCACCAGCAGTGCTGTCCCGAGGCCGCTCGAGGGCGCTGGAAACGTAGCTCTCCTCAAGGAGCGTACAGTGAGTTGCCCATCACTGGGCACGCACAGAGGGCCTCCGAGGGACCCACCAGTGGGCCTCGAGGTTGCTCAGCCGGCCCACAGGGGTCTGGAGGTACTCGGTGAACTTGGGGGGAAAACGAGGCCTACCCGAGAGGCCTAGGAGGCCTCAGACCGGTACTTCCTTGAAAAGGAAGCACACAAGCGACTAAGAACGCGTGGAAAGCAGCTGCACGCCTCCCGCTCTGCACGGCTACCACGGGCCTAACCTGGAGGCAAGTTTTCACGTTGAGATTCCCTTTAGCTCTAGAGCTTGTCGGGCCGACCACCACCGCGGCCATGCAAGCCCCTGGTTTAGACGGAGCACACTCGCTTTCTCCCCAGAAGCATTCCTACGGGGTTTACAGGCCTCTCAAGAGCCGGGAACGGCAGGCAGCGTTCCGCGCAGCGTGAACGCTGCCTGCAGAAGGGGAAGGCAAGGCTAGCTCCCGCGGGTCACCTTTTCCACGGGCACACTCAGCCTACAGCCCTGGGGTTTCTCACAAGTCCGAAGAGGCACGGGTTGCCCTGGCTTTCCTTCCCTGACTCAACTGCTCGAAGTAGGGTGTTGTGAATCATGCGAACTGCCTCAACCAAGGAACGCCGTAGGCTGCTCCTCTGGGCCTGTGGCTCTTCAAGAGCCTGCAGTGCCACAGGAAGTACAGGACCTCCCCTAGAGTAAGAAGGCAGGCCGACGTCCTCTAGGAGGCACGGTGACTTCAGGCAGGACGTCGCAGCCGGAATGCCAAGACGAGGGTTCCTCCGAGGGCAGCTCAGACTAGGGCAGCGCGTAGGACTTCCAGGCCGTGTGGGACGTGCCAGAACGGCCTTCGTGAACGTGTGCGCGGGCTGAGGGAACTGAGCTGCTCCGAAAGGGAGGGCCGTGCGTTTCCCTACACCCGGCATGCACAGAGGGGGCTCTAACGGGCTACGGCTCTGGGCGTTGCTTAGCAGGCCCAGGTGCGCCTGGGGGTACTCAAGGGGTCCTGCCGGGAACAGGGCGCCCAGGCTAGCCTCCTAGGTGTCCAGAGAGCTGTGCTGCCCTTCAAGGAAGGCAGAGCAGAGGCCACCGCCTCATGGAAGCGGCTGCGCGCCCCTGCTTCTGCACGGCAAATCAGGCCCTTACTTCCAGGCATGTGTTCATGCTGGGTGTGCCTGTAGCGACATAGCATGGCAGGATTCTGACTTCCTCCTCGGGCAGAGTGACTCCAAGTGCGAGGGCCTCGAAGTATTCCAAGCGCAGTGTTCTCTCGTGGCAGCTCACCCGAGGACCCTGACGAAGTCTCTCTGTGCACTTCGGGCTCACCAGCAGTGCTGTCCCGAGGCCGCTCGAGGGCGCTGGAAACGTAGCTCTCCTCAAGGAGCGTACAGTGAGTTGCCCATCACTGGGCACGCACAGAGGGCCTCCGAGGGACCCACCAGTGGGCCTCGAGGTTGCTCAGCCGGCCCACAGGGGTCTGGAGGTACTCGGTGAACTTGGGGGGAAAACGAGGCCTACCCGAGAGGCCTAGGAGGCCTCAGACCGGTACTTCCTTGAAAAGGAAGCACACAAGCGACTAAGAACGCGTGGAAAGCAGCTGCACGCCTCCCGCTCTGCACGGCTACCACGGGCCTAACCTGGAGGCAAGTTTTCACGTTGAGATTCCCTTTAGCTCTAGAGCTTGTCGGGCCGACCACCACCGCGGCCATGCAAGCCCCTGGTTTAGACGGAGCACACTCGCTTTCTCCCCAGAAGCATTCCTACGGGGTTTACAGGCCTCTCAAGAGCCGGGAACGGCAGGCAGCGTTCCGCGCAGCGTGAACGCTGCCTGCAGAAGGGGAAGGCAAGGCTAGCTCCCGCGGGTCACCTTTTCCACGGGCACACTCAGCCTACAGCCCTGGGGTTTCTCACAAGTCCGAAGAGGCACGGGTTGCCCTGGCTTTCCTTCCCTGACTCAACTGCTCGAAGTAGGGTGTTGTGAATCATGCGAACTGCCTCAACCAAGGAACGCCGTAGGCTGCTCCTCTGGGCCTGTGGCTCTTCAAGAGCCTGCAGTGCCACAGGAAGTACAGGACCTCCCCTAGAGTAAGAAGGCAGGCCGACGTCCTCTAGGAGGCACGGTGACTTCAGGCAGGACGTCGCAGCCGGAATGCCAAGACGAGGGTTCCTCCGAGGGCAGCTCAGACTAGGGCAGCGCGTAGGACTTCCAGGCCGTGTGGGACGTGCCAGAACGGCCTTCGTGAACGTGTGCGCGGGCTGAGGGAACTGAGCTGCTCCGAAAGGGAGGGCCGTGCGTTTCCCTACACCCGGCATGCACAGAGGGGGCTCTAACGGGCTACGGCTCTGGGCGTTGCTTAGCAGGCCCAGGTGCGCCTGGGGGTACTCAAGGGGTCCTGCCGGGAACAGGGCGCCCAGGCTAGCCTCCTAGGTGTCCAGAGAGCTGTGCTGCCCTTCAAGGAAGGCAGAGCAGAGGCCACCGCCTCATGGAAGCGGCTGCGCGCCCCTGCTTCTGCACGGCAAATCAGGCCCTTACTTCCAGGCATGTGTTCATGCTGGGTGTGCCTGTAGCGACATAGCATGGCAGGATTCTGACTTCCTCCTCGGGCAGAGTGACTCCAAGTGCGAGGGCCTCGAAGTATTCCAAGCGCAGTGTTCTCTCGTGGCAGCTCACCCGAGGACCCTGACGAAGTCTCTCTGTGCACTTCGGGCTCACCAGCAGTGCTGTCCGAGGCCGCTCGAGGGCGCTGGAAACGTAGCTCTCCTCAAGGAGCGTACAGTGAGTTGCCCATCACTGGGCACGCACAGAGGGCCTCCGAGGGACCCACCAGTGGGCCTCGAGGTTGCTCAGCCGGCCCACAGGGGTCTGGAGGTACTCGGTGAACTTGGGGGGAAAACGAGGCCTACCCGAGAGGCCTAGGAGGCCTCAGACCGGTACTTCCTTGAAAAGGAAGCACACAAGCGACTAAGAACGCGTGGAAAGCAGCTGCACGCCTCCCGCTCTGCACGGCTACCACGGGCCTAACCTGGAGGCAAGTTTTCACGTTGAGATTCCCTTTAGCTCTAGAGCTTGTCGGGCCGACCACCACCGCGGCCATGCAAGCCCCTGGTTTAGACGGAGCACACTCGCTTTCTCCCCAGAAGCATTCCTACGGGGTTTACAGGCCTCTCAAGAGCCGGGAACGGCAGGCAGCGTTCCGCGCAGCGTGAACGCTGCCTGCAGAAGGGGAAGGCAAGGCTAGCTCCCGCGGGTCACCTTTTCCACGGGCACACTCAGCCTACAGCCCTGGGGTTTCTCACAAGTCCGAAGAGGCACGGGTTGCCCTGGCTTTCCTTCCCTGACTCAACTGCTCGAAGTAGGGTGTTGTGAATCATGCGAACTGCCTCAACCAAGGAACGCCGTAGGCTGCTCCTCTGGGCCTGTGGCTCTTCAAGAGCCTGCAGTGCCACAGGAAGTACAGGACCTCCCCTAGAGTAAGAAGGCAGGCCGACGTCCTCTAGGAGGCACGGTGACTTCAGGCAGGACGTCGCAGCCGGAATGCCAAGACGAGGGTTCCTCCGAGGGCAGCTCAGACTAGGGCAGCGCGTAGGACTTCCAGGCCGTGTGGGACGTGCCAGAACGGCCTTCGTGAACGTGTGCGCGGGCTGAGGGAACTGAGCTGCTCCGAAAGGGAGGGCCGTGCGTTTCCCTACACCCGGCATGCACAGAGGGGGCTCTAACGGGCTACGGCTCTGGGCGTTGCTTAGCAGGCCCAGGTGCGCCTGGGGGTACTCAAGGGGTCCTGCCGGGAACAGGGCGCCCAGGCTAGCCTCCTAGGTGTCCAGAGAGCTGTGCTGCCCTTCAAGGAAGGCAGAGCAGAGGCCACCGCCTCATGGAAGCGGCTGCGCGCCCCTGCTTCTGCACGGCAAATCAGGCCCTTACTTCCAGGCATGTGTTCATGCTGGGTGTGCCTGTAGCGACATAGCATGGCAGGATTCTGACTTCCTCCTCGGGCAGAGTGACTCCAAGTGCGAGGGCCTCGAAGTATTCCAAGCGCAGTGTTCTCTCGTGGCAGCTCACCCGAGGACCCTGACGAAGTCTCTCTGTGCACTTCGGGCTCACCAGCAGTGCTGTCCCGAGGCCGCTCGAGGGCGCTGGAAACGTAGCTCTCCTCAAGGAGCGTACAGTGAGTTGCCCATCACTGGGCACGCACAGAGGGCCTCCGAGGGACCCACCAGTGGGCCTCGAGGTTGCTCAGCCGGCCCACAGGGGTCTGGAGGTACTCGGTGAACTTGGGGGGAAAACGAGGCCTACCCGAGAGGCCTAGGAGGCCTCAGACCGGTACTTCCTTGAAAAGGAAGCACACAAGCGACTAAGAACGCGTGGAAAGCAGCTGCACGCCTCCCGCTCTGCACGGCTACCACGGGCCTAACCTGGAGGCAAGTTTTCACGTTGAGATTCCCTTTAGCTCTAGAGCTTGTCGGGCCGACCACCACCGCGGCCATGCAAGCCCCTGGTTTAGACGGAGCACACTCGCTTTCTCCCCAGAAGCATTCCTACGGGGTTTACAGGCCTCTCAAGAGCCGGGAACGGCAGGCAGCGTTCCGCGCAGCGTGAACGCTGCCTGCAGAAGGGGAAGGCAAGGCTAGCTCCCGCGGGTCACCTTTTCCACGGGCACACTCAGCCTACAGCCCTGGGGTTTCTCACAAGTCCGAAGAGGCACGGGTTGCCCTGGCTTTCCTTCCCTGACTCAACTGCTCGAAGTAGGGTGTTGTGAATCATGCGAACTGCCTCAACCAAGGAACGCCGTAGGCTGCTCCTCTGGGCCTGTGGCTCTTCAAGAGCCTGCAGTGCCACAGGAAGTACAGGACCTCCCCTAGAGTAAGAAGGCAGGCCGACGTCCTCTAGGAGGCACGGTGACTTCAGGCAGGACGTCGCAGCCGAATGCCAAGACGAGGGTTCCTCCGAGGGCAGCTCAGACTAGGGCAGCGCGTAGGACTTCCAGGCCGTGTGGGACGTGCCAGAACGGCCTTCGTGAACGTGTGCGCGGGCTGAGGGAACTGAGCTGCTCCGAAAGGGAGGGGCCGTGCGTTTCCCTACACCCGGCATGCACAGAGGGGGCTCTAACGGGCTACGGCTCTGGGCGTTGCTTAGCAGGCCCAGGTGCGCCTGGGGGTACTCAAGGGGTCCTGCCGGGAACAGGGCGCCCAGGCTAGCCTCCTAGGTGTCCAGAGAGCTGTGCTGCCCTTCAAGGAAGGCAGAGCAGAGGCCACCGCCTCATGGAAGCGGCTGCGCGCCCCTGCTTCTGCACGGCAAATCAGGCCCTTACTTCCAGGCATGTGTTCATGCTGGGTGTGCCTGTAGCGACATAGCATGGCAGGATTCTGACTTCCTCCTCGGGCAGAGTGACTCCAAGTGCGAGGGCCTCGAAGTATTCCAAGCGCAGTGTTCTCTCGTGGCAGCTCACCCGAGGACCCTGACGAAGTCTCTCTGTGCACTTCGGGCTCACCAGCAGTGCTGTCCCGAGGCCGCTCGAGGGCGCTGGAAACGTAGCTCTCCTCAAGGAGCGTACAGTGAGTTGCCCATCACTGGGCACGCACAGAGGGCCTCCGAGGGACCCACCAGTGGGCCTCGAGGTTGCTCAGCCGGCCCACAGGGGTCTGGAGGTACTCGGTGAACTTGGGGGGAAAACGAGGCCTACCCGAGAGGCCTAGGAGGCCTCAGACCGGTACTTCCTTGAAAAGGAAGCACACAAGCGACTAAGAACGCGTGGAAAGCAGCTGCACGCCTCCCGCTCTGCACGGCTACCACGGGCCTAACCTGGAGGCAAGTTTTCACGTTGAGATTCCCTTTAGCTCTAGAGCTTGTCGGGCCGACCACCACCGCGGCCATGCAAGCCCCTGGTTTAGACGGAGCACACTCGCTTTCTCCCCAGAAGCATTCCTACGGGGTTTACAGGCCTCTCAAGAGCCGGGAACGGCAGGCAGCGTTCCGCGCAGCGTGAACGCTGCCTGCAGAAGGGGAAGGCAAGGCTAGCTCCCGCGGGTCACCTTTTCCACGGGCACACTCAGCCTACAGCCCTGGGGTTTCTCACAAGTCCGAAGAGGCACGGGTTGCCCTGGCTTTCCTTCCCTGACTCAACTGCTCGAAGTAGGGTGTTGTGAATCATGCGAACTGCCTCAACCAAGGAACGCCGTAGGCTGCTCCTCTGGGCCTGTGG